>NW_013670656.1:8839-13823 GCF_000517525.1 Limulus polyphemus | reverse complement strand
GGCCATTAGTATAGAGACGTTAATGATATTTTAAAGGTTATAATATGTTGAACTTTGACGAAGTCTCTATACACAATTATAAGAATTGAAATATATGTTCAGACATTGTTTTATGTGTGTATTGATATAATAAGATGGTAAAATACTTACCAATAAATACAAAGGTTGGACCTTCAGTGTAGAGACGTTAATGATATTTTATAGATTTTTACCTTGTCTTATGGGAACGACGTCACTGATACTATATATAAACACTTATTTGTGTCTGACATCGAGTACATAATTAATCTACAAAACCAACAAAAGTTTAGTCATACAGAAGCGCATATTATTTAAGTTTCATTTGGTTATATTTTCTCAGATTCGGAAACATCTGAAATAACGATTCTTTGTGTGTTTGCCCAATTCCTATTTAATTAAAGTCGAAAATTGTATTTGAAACTTCTAGGTACAACATCACATTCTTCACATTAACTTACTGTCTGCCCATCGTATCCATGACGATTGCCTATCTGACGATGTCACGAGTGCTCTGGCACAATCCCGCTGATGGAGAGACTCATCAGGCTCATCCTGAGGCAATAAAGTCAAAACGCAGGGTGAGACGTTTTGATTCACTGATAGTGAAAAATATGTAGATTTATTGTTGATTAAGTAACAGTATCATTAGTTCTACAAACGAACACAGCAATTTAAGTAAAGACTGGTAATGAGAAGTGTCTCAAAGTTGCCTCGTTACATCCTCACCACACCTACAAATGAATCATTTTCGTTATCCGTACTGGCTAGTCACCTGAATAGTTAGTTTAATTTTAGATGTGCTTTTCCTGTTGATACAACTGATTTTTTGGATGAACTATGTTGGATGTCGCTGTGTGGATACAATCTACTAGATTAAATCCTTATGAAATTGTTCTGTATTTTTGTATACTGTTCAGAGCTAATTCCAGTGACTGTAAAGTCCTAGTGGGTATTATTTCCTCTGTTGGTCATTGTTATATTCTTTAAATTTCCGTTTTGTCTTCATACCGTTGGCTATCGGTGGGGTTCGCATGTTGTTGACGAATTTTAATGTTTTATATGTTATTAGATTATTACAACTTATCAAGTTTGTATCTTTCTTGACCACTGGTCAGGGAATGTTGTAGTTCAACGATGAAAAACGTTCCATGGATATTTTCCTCATTGTAGCCCTATATGTTGGGTTACTTCCTTCACTGCTTATTGTCATCTTCCCTTATTATCACTAAAGACACAAGCGTCGTATTTCCTATAAACCAGTGACATTGTGTTACTGCTAGATATCGTATTTCCAATAAACCACTGACATTGTGTTACTGCTAGATATCGTATTTCCAATAAACCACTGACATTGTGTTACTGCTAGATATCGTATTTCCTATAAACCAGTGGCATTGTGTTACTGCTAGATATCGTATTTCCAATAAACCACTGACATTGTGTTACTGCTAGATATCGTATTTCCAATAAACCACTGACATTGTGTTACTGCTAGATATCGTATTTCCTATAAACCACTGACATTGTTTTACCGCTAGATGTCTTATTTCCTATAAACCAGCGACATTGTGTTACTGCTAAATGTCATATTTCCAATAAACCAGTGACATTGTGTTGCTGCTAAACGTCATATTTCCTACAAACCATCGACATTGTGTTACTGCTAGATGTCATACTTCCTATAAACCAGCGACATTGTGTTACTGCTAAATGTCATATTTCCAATAAACCAATGACATTGTGTTGCTGCTAAACGTCATATTTCCTAAAAGCCAGCGACATTGCATTACAACTAGATGGCTTATTTCCTACAAACCAGTGACATTGTGTTACCGCTAGATGTTGTAGTTACTACAAACCAGGGGCACTGTGTTAATGCTAGACTTGGTATTTCCTACAAAGCAGTGAAATTGTGCCATTGCTAGATGTCATACTTCCTACAAACCAGCGACATTGTGTTGCTGCTAGACGTCAAACTTCCTACAAACCAGCGACATTGTGTTGCTGCTAGACGTCGTATTTCCTATAAACCAGCGACATTGTGTTACTGCTAGATGTCATATTTCCTACAAACCAGCGACATTGTGTTACTGCTAGATGTCATATTTTCTACAAACCAGCGACATTGTGTTACTGCTAGATATCATATTTCCTATTTATATAACCAAGAGTAACTTAAAAGCTCAATTTACTTAGTTAACTTAGTTTATGTATGAGAACCTATCTTTCACGCAGAGGATCTGTTCATCATTGACCAATGTTAAGATCGTAAAACAATTTGAAAATGTTATGTTATCCAAATTATAATTACTAAAAAAGTGGGGTTAAATTTGGTTTAAAGATTTATGAAAATTAGACCAGAGAGACTGATGTACAATGATTTTAAGAACTGCTCAGATTGTAAAAGCTAATCCTAAAACTTCAACTGATGCAGAATATTAAATTTTAAACCAGATGTTAAACTCTCTTTCACTGTAATTAAAATATATATAAATAATTAAAGATTACTTCATGTGATTTTTCTACAAACATATTTTTTACGTTGTTGTTGTTTTAAATTGTTAACTTAACTAATTGTTTTTCGACATCCTATAATAATTGTATTATTATGTGTTTCAATGAAGTTTTTAAAATGTAAGAAATTTAAACTATTCACTTCAATAAATGTAATAAAATCACGACCTATATCTCCAGAATGTAACTTTATTAGCTCAATATTTCTCTATTACAGCTTCGTCAGGAGCTATCGATAACCTACAAGTTTACTAAACCAGTTAAATCTAAATCGGAACACTGTCATTCGAAATTCTAACATTAATACACGTGTTTAGAAAGTTAATGTTATATAAAAATAATATCAAACATTCTTGAATTTATATTATTAAGACGAACCACATCAACAATGCAAGATAAATAAAATGTGTAAACCAATAAGTAAATTATTAACGTCGTTGGATTTAGAATAGAATACGTTATGTATCTAAAAAGTTTATTTATATTTGTATTGGTAAGTATTTTACCATCTTATTATATCAATACACACATAAAACAATGTCTGAACATATATTTTAATCCTTATAATTGTGTATAGAGACTTCGTCAAAGTTCAACATATCGGGCACAACCTTCAAATGCTTTCCATACTTAAATAACATGCGCTTCTGTATGACTAAACTTTTGTTGGTTTTGTAGATTAATTATGTACTCGATGTCAGACACAAATAAGTGTTTATATATAGTATCAGTGACGTCGCTCCCATTGCTTGTCTATCTGTCTAAGTGTTCTAGATTATCTAACTGTCAGTCTGTGTGTTTACCCCATTGTTTGTCTATCTGTCTAAGTGTTCTAGAATATCTAACTATCAGTCTGTGTGTTTACCCCATTGCTTGCCTATCTGTCTAAGTGTTCTAGATTATCTAACTGTCAGTCTGTGTGTTTACCCCATTGCTTGTCTATCTGTCTAAGTATTCTAGATTATTTAACTATCAGTCTGTGTGTTTACCCCATTGCTTGTCTATCTGTCTAAGTGTTCTAGATTATCTAAATGTCAGTCTGTGTGTTTATCCCATTGCTTGTCTATATGTCTAAGTGTTCTAGATTATCTAACTATCAGTCTGTGTGTTTACCCCATTGCTTGTCTATCTAAGTGTTCTATATTATCTAACTGTCAGTCTGTGTGTTTACCCCATTGCTTGTTTATATGTCTAAGTGTTCTAGATTATCTAACTATCAATCTCTGTGTTTACCCCTTTGCTTGTCTATAGGTCTAAGTGTTCTAGATTACCTAACTGCCAGTCTCTGTGTTTACCCCATTGCTTGCCTATCTGTCTAAGTGTTCCGACTGTTTCATGTCTTTATGATTATCGTATTCATTGACGTCGTGCAGCTCTTTTTTGTTGTTGTTTTTTGGGGGGACAGAGTCAGAAAATAAAGTACTTTTGTTATCAATGAGGAGTTAATAATAATAATCACACAAACAATGAGAAGTGAGGTGCCTTTTATTACATAATTTCCATTGTTATTTTGATTAACCTATTGGTTTCCAATAGAGACAAATATTCCGAACATATTTAGACAATTGTTAATACATGAATTTAGGATTAAAATAGGGTATGGAAAGCATTTGAGGGTTGTGCCCTACCTTGTTTTATGGGGACGACGTCACTGATACTATATATAAACACTTATTTGTGTCTGACATCGAGTACATAATTAATCTACAAAACCAACAAAAGTTTAGTCATACAGAAGCGCATGTTATTTAAGTATGGAAAGCATTTGAAGGTTGTGCCCAACCTTGTCTTATAAGGATCTAAGTGTTCTAGATTATCTAACTATCAGTCTGTGTGTTTCAGATAGGCAAGAAATGGGGTAAACACACAGACTGATAGTTAGATAATCTAGAACACTTAGACAGATAGACAAGCAATGGGGTAAACACACAGACTGACAGTTAGATAATCTAGAACACTTAGACAGATAGACAAGCAATGGGGTAAATTCATAACCGTTTTTTCTGTAGGCTTTTGAAACAAGAATAATAATAATATGAATAATATGAAGGACAAATGGATGAATTTTGTCTAACAATAGCAGAAATCAATGTTTTTGTTATTATCAATATTTTAGCAACCTTAGCCATTGAAATATAAAGTCTTGAGTTTGTTTCAAGAAGAAGTCTGCTTTTTAAGATGGTTTTTGCCGGTATGTTCTATTATAATTCTTGGGCAATCCCTATTATGAACCATTATCGTGGTTCGTGATACGATATATGTTTTAACAAGAAGAAAATAGAACATATGCTTTAACGAGTATGATAAAATGTAGCCTTAATGAATAGAACATACAGTTTAAGAAGCAGAACAAAACGTACGTCTTAACAAATAGGCCATATAGTTTAACAAGTAGGACAAAAGTTATGTTTTAAAAAATATAACATATAGTTTAACAAGTAGGACAAAA
>NW_013670656.1:5972-7834 GCF_000517525.1 Limulus polyphemus | reverse complement strand
AAAGATGTCATCTGTTTGTTTGTTTTTGACTGGTCGAACAATGCACGAGAGTATTTCAAGCTTCTCCTATATACGTACTTCACAAACAACGTTATTACTGTGACATCTATCTTGTAGTCCATATTTAGTAGCTTTACAGTTATTTTTCATACATCATGTTTCTTTCTTGTGTGTTGAACTTCTTATGAATGGAGATACCTGGTTTTAGTACTATTTTAATAGGTAAGTCTGATGTTCTAATTACTCTCTTTAGTTTTGTGGTGATGTTATCACTTATGTATGAAATCACCTAAGTAACCTGAGCTTTAAATGTGTTTTCTTTATATATACGGTTCAAACGAACATGTCTTTTTGCTTGTCAAAATTTCTTATTATGTTTGGTATAAATTCCTGTGGACAGGCTTTTTTACTTTAAAAAGTCATCAGGTTTTCCCTAGCCTCCTTCCACATTTCTTTGTTATTACAAACTTTATCAATCCTATGGAGGTAACCAATAACAAAACCTCTTTTTAAAACAGGGGGGTGATGAGAGTGGAAATGCAAAAAAAAGAGCTTTAGTAGAAGGCTTACTGAAAATACCAGTTATGATAGTTCGTGATTTTTTTACATTTATAGAAATGTCTCATTATAAACTCCAATTTGCGTTAAACAATGTTAACAATAATAAATTATTCACTTGTTTTTAAACAGTTTTTATGGATTTTCGTGTTGAAACATAAATAAACATTTTAAACTTCATCTTCAGCTTTACGATATTATATAGGGTTACAAAATTGAGATAGCGAAACCTTAAAATTTAAGCAGCGAGGTTATATACTTAAATGTTTAGATTCTTTTGAAACAATTTATATACGATTTGTTTTCGGAAATATTTCAAGTGTAATTTTCCACTATTTCTAAACAGAGTTATGGCAGGTTTACCATAGCATTTTAAAATAATATCAAAGTAAACTTATTTTTAGAAAATCTCAGACATATTATAACATTGAAAAACAAATGTACTAGTAACAACATTGTATAGTATAACGCTTGAGGAGGATTTATATCTATGAATGTTTAAATTAGAAGATTTTTGTTATAGAAAATTATCAATAATAAAAATGACATTGGAATCGTAGACGTATGAATGACTAACAGTTTTCCCACCAGGTGGTGAGAATGCTCACATCTATTCTTGTGATTTTTGGAGTCTGCTGGTTACCATATCATATCTACTTCCTGTACATTTACCATGACCAGGAGCTCGTAAAGTCCAAGTTCGTTCAACATCTCTACTTGGCTATTTACTGGTTAGCCATGGCAAATGCTATGTTTAACCCTCTTGTATACTTCTGGACCAATCAACGGTAAGGAAATGTTTTGTTTTTGTTTACATTTGGACCAGTCGACGATAAGTAAGTGCAATGCTTAACTTTCTCGCGTGCATTGTTCGACCAGTCAAAAACAAACAAACAGATGACATCTTTATTGTTTCATGATTGAATATCTGAACATGTGTGTGACATTCAAAACCTCAATACTAATAATGCTATTGTAGAACATTATGTAAAAATAACATGGCTTACCACAATTATAAGGATTAAAATATATGTTCAGACATTGTTTTATGTGTGTATTGATATAATAAGATGGTAAAATACTTACCAATAAATACAAAGGTTGGCCTTCAGTGTAGAGACGTTAATGATATTTTATAGATTTTAATATGTTGAACTTTGACGAAGTCTTTATACACAATTATAAGGATTAAAATATATGTTCAGACATTGTTTTATGTGTGTATTGATATAATAAGATGGTAAAATACTTACCAATAAATACAAAGGTTGACCTTCAGTGTAGAGACGTTAATGATATTTTAT
>NW_013670656.1:3912-5004 GCF_000517525.1 Limulus polyphemus | reverse complement strand
GATTGTACTAGTAAACGGTAAGCAGATGGTAAGTATAATCCTCATGTGCACGGTTGTACTAGTAAACGGTAAACAGATGGTAAGTATAATCCTCATGTGCACGGTTGTACTAGTAAACGGTAAGCAGATGGTAAGTATAATCCTCATGTGCACGATTGTACTAGTAAACGGTAAGCAGATGGTAAGTTTAATTCTCTTGGGTTCTGTTGAATTATTTAATATAAAAACATTTCTTGGGGCTTAATGTTTTTCTGTTTTGTCTATTTTAGATCAAACAGAAGGAAATAAAAGGGGTGTTTAAATATGTTATCTGTTCTACCGTTAGGTGTTTAAATATGTTATCTGTTCTACCGTTAGGTGTTTAAATATGTTATCTGTTGTACCGTGAGGTGTTTAAATATGTTATCTGTTCCACCGTTAGGTGTTTAAATATGTTATCTGTTCTACCGTGAGGTGTTTAAATATGTTTTCTGTTCCACCGTTAGGTGTTTAAATATGTTATCTGTTCTACCGTTAGGTGTTTAAATATGTTATCTGTTCTACCGTTAGGTGTTTAAATATGTTATCTGTTCTACCGTTAGGTGTTTAAATATGTTATCTGTTCTACCGTTAGGTGTTTAAATATGTTATCTGTTCTACCGTTAGGTGTTTTAATATGTTATCTGTTCCACCGTTAGACTAATCTTAAGGAAGCTTCTATATTTCTTTTTCTTTATATGTCATCTCAATCAACAGTTAAATACGTTTATTCACATCGATTAGTTAAGTTTAAAGTTAAATGTATTCTATACTGTCTTACAGTTTAAAAATAGCTGATAATGGTAGAAAATGTATTGTATACTGTTGGACTACTGACAAATTATACCATTAAACTAAAAAAAATAAAAATTTCTAAACAGAAATAGCTTGCATAACATTGGTCGTGTGAAATGTTAGGAGATTTAAAACGTTATGCGTATAGTGACATATTAGCAAATATTGCTTGAAATGTCTTCTGTACTGTTGGGAGTAGTAAACACGTAGCAAATATTGTTTATGAATTCAAATACAAATTTAGTTGTTTATCAGATATAAACTATCTATATCATAATT
>NW_013670656.1:0-2967 GCF_000517525.1 Limulus polyphemus | reverse complement strand
TTCTTGTTCCGAAGGTTTGGATAAGTACTGGTTTATAGATGAGATTCTTGTTCTGAAGGTTTGGATAAGTACTGGTTTATTGATGAGATTCTTGTTCCGAAGGTTTGGATAAGTACTGGTGTATTGATGACATTCTTGATCTCAATGATTGTTTTTCTGATTCGGCCTCTATTGCCAGTATATCACAGACATGCAGGAATAAGTCACTGTGTAAAAAAAAATCAAATTATTCAAACGACTTTAGTAAATTTTGTCTCACGTTTCATAGGTTTTCGTTGTATTATACAAGGTTTAAGCTCAGTTATATGATGTTTTATAGGTTTTCATCTAGTTCAGGTATACTGATGATTAAAGCTGACTTGGTTACTTATTTTGAGTAGAAGACAATGTATTAAAAGGGTGTTCATTGTTATATGTTGTTTCAACAATTTATGTTTTATCAAATTTCTCAATCGCACCAGTTTTATTTGGTAATTTTATTTGCTTTCGAAGCTGTTGTCTATTATTGGTGTTGTAGTTTTCAAGTCTATATACTTATGGTAATTGTATTTGGTTTCGAAACTGTTGTCTATTATTGTTGTTGTAGTTTTCAAGTCTATATACTTATGGTAATTGTATTTGGTTTCGAAGCTGTTGTCTATTATTGTTGTTGTAGTTTTCAAGTCTATATACTTATGGTAATTGTATTTGGTTTCGAAGCTGTTGTCTATTATTGGTGATGTAGTTTTCAAGTCTATATACTTATGGTAATTGTATTTGGTTTCGAAGCTGTTGTCTATTGTTGTTGTTGTAGTTTTCAAGACTATATACTTATGGTAATTGTATTTGGTTTCGAAGTTTTTGTCTATTATTGGTGTTGTAGTTTTCAAGTCTATATACTTAACATTTTCTTTTGTTAAGGAATAAGTTACCCTAGTATCTGTGGTAGTCGAAGTGGTCTTTAAATGTCTAGTTATTAACAAAAAACACATTTCGAGTGATTGATTTTACATGCTAGGACAGTGGTAAGTCTTCGGATTTACATCGCTCAAATCAGGGGTTCGATTCTCCTCGGTGGACACAGCAGATAGCCCGATGCGGCTTTGCTATGAGACAAACACACATGTTATATGTCTAACTTATAATTCAAAACAGTTCTAATTGATATTACTGTATTTCCCACAGCAACCAAGTTTTTTGCATTGTACATTAAACGATGACGTTATTTTAAAACTTGTTTGTGTCACAACTGGTTTCGATTTAGCGGATATATAAATTCATATACACTGTTTTATCAAAAGTAACCTGATATGTAGTCGTGAAGGGTGAGTGTGTGTGTGTGTGTCGTGGGGGGGGGGGGTAATGTCCTATTATGGTTTAGCATTACCCCTAATTTAAATAGCAGGTATTTTTATCTCGTTTACTGTTGATTAAAACAAAGAGTTTGTGTTGAAACATCTACAATATTTCCGATCTATTTCTTCAAGATTAAAATATCGGCTTTGGGTAGGCCATTCCGAGAGATGCTATTGTTATTATAATCACTATTACTATGGGTAGGCCATTGCGAAACGTTATTAATGTTACTATTGTTATGAGACATTCTATTGTTCCTTTCGTTATGGGTATGCCATTATTAAATGTTGCTATTTTTGTTATGACTAGACCATTCTGAGACGTTTCTTTGTTGTTATGGGGAGGCCATTTTGAGTCTTTGTTACTTTTGTTATGGGTAAATCATTCTGAGACGTTTCTATTGTTGTTATGGGGAGGCCATTTTGAGTCTTTGTTACTTTTGTTATGGGTAAGCCATTCTGAGACGTTGTTATTGTTGTTATTAATTTTAAGGGTAAGCCATTCTGAGACGTTGTTAATCTTATTTTAAAACAATGCTCTGTTGATGGAACAAAACATTGGTTTACTAATCAAAAATCTTTCTCACTGGCTTATGAAATTTGCACGTTTAAGATTTCTCGACATTCGTGAGTATTTCGATGTGTAGTCGTACATGAATGTTCAAAACACAGTCCGCGCCTTTCAAGGATTTTATCAAACAACCACTGTTTCGACACTAGGAGAAAGTGACAAAATGTTTCACTCATGGTAAGTATTATCTAACGATTGACCTTACATCAAGCAAGATGGTGAAATAAGATTTGTGTATTTTAGACTTTCTAAGGCACGCCCTTCGGAAAACACACTGCAGTAACGCCAATGTGAATTTCTTGTAATGATAATAACGACAAACGCCCACCTTCTCAGCAACGAAACGTTTGTTCAATATGCTTCAAGATTAATTTTGACAAACCTAAATGTACTTTTCTTTTTCAAATGTTTTGGTATCAGGTTCCCAATTTTGTTGAAAAGTTCTTTGGACAAGAGTTCACGAGTGATGGACTGTATCACAAAGTCAGAGGATGACTGCTTACTTTTATAGAATAGTACACACTTATAGCACAATTAACGAACAATGAATTCAAATACAAATTTAGTTGTTTATCAGATATAAACTATCAATATCGTAATTATGTAAATAAACTTCTAAAGTTAATATATATTCATTTCAATATGTCGGAAAAATTCAATCTTCCCAAGTTTACTCATAGCATTTACAATAATATGAATATGATGATGCACATCTGAGTAGAGTTCATTATGGTATTAGTTATATGAACAGATAACCTTTCTCCAAAGATTTTCAGATTGGTTCATTTGCTGAGTTGTCGTTTCGGTTATTGCTTCCTATTAATGGTAATGGACATCGTAGGTACTAATGGAACAACAGAATGTCAGAAACAAGAGCAACACACTACGTCTAAGGAAATTGTAAGTCTGTTAAAGGAATTTGTAGACACTCTTTCATGTGTGAGTCTGTTAAAGGAACATGTAAACACTCTTTCATGTGTGAGTCTGTTAAAGGAACATGTAGACACTCTTTCAGGTGTGAGTCTGTTAAAGGAACATGTAGACACTCTTTCAGGTGTGAGT
>NW_013670655.1:75839-77192 GCF_000517525.1 Limulus polyphemus | reverse complement strand
GTTGTTCTGCATCACACTAAATATACATTTAATATCAACAGGTGTTAATAAAGCATGGTTAACACGTGTTGTTCTGCATCACACTAAATATACAATTAACATCATCAGGTGTTAATAAAGCATGGTTAACACGTGTTGTTCTGCATCACACTAAATATACATCTAACATCATCAGGTGTTAATAAAGCATGGTTAACATGTGTTGTTCTGCATCACACTAAATATACATCTAACATCATCAGGTGTTCATAAAGCATCGCTAACACGTGTTAACGAACACTAGTATAAACCATGCGTCTGGAGACTATTTATCCACTTTCGAAACTGAATTCCACCTGTTGCTACCCTAATTACTCTATTTTACAAGAATCCTCAAATTGAATTCCACCTGTTGCTACCCTAATTACTCTATTTTACAAGAATCCTCAAATTGAATTCCACCTGTTGCTACCCTAATTACTCTATTTTACAAGAATCCTCTTTGATTTGAATGTTAAATACCATGGCTAAAGGATAAGCTTGGGGGGTTATAACATTAAAATTCGAGGTTCCATTATACAGCTTTGTGCCTAACAACGCACAAACAAATCGCCAAGACCGAAAGCACCGGTAAACAACGAATTAATGGCACTTTGACTGGTTTATATCATAAAGCATTTCTATCCCGGTAAACAATGAATTAATGGCACTTTGACTGGTTTATATCATAAAGCATTTCTATCCCGGTAAACAATGAATTAACGGCACTTTGACTGGTTTATATCATAAAGCATTTCTATCCCGGTAAACAACGAATTAATGGCACTTTGACTGGTTTATATCATAAAGCATTTCTATCCCGGTAAACAATGAATTAATGGCACTTAGACTGGTTTATATCATAAAGCATTTCTATCCTAATTCCCCTGATTCCAAATCTGCTGACGCGTCTTTAAATATAAGTTTCGCGTTTAATTTAGAGATGGGTTATCTATCCAGGTGTCTACATTTACTCCCAACTAATCATAAGTTTCTTTGTTCTTTTTTTAATTTATCTGACATCCTTTTTCATTCTTAAGTTTGAGTTCAAAATATGTTCGTAATGAACTTCTAGCAGATCACAGTTATAAAAATATGTGTTAGGAAAATGCAACATTCCATTTGCAAATCTCATAATGAAACAGGTGTATTCTCGCTATTTCCCCGGACTTGAATGATTTTAAGACCTCATAATGAAACAGGTGTATTCTCGCTATTTCCCCGGACTTGAATGATTTTAAGATCTCATAATGAAACAGGTGTATTCTCGCTATTTCCCCGGACTTGAATGATTTTAAGATCTCATAATGAAACAGGTGTATTCTCGCTATTTCC
>NW_013670655.1:63539-75063 GCF_000517525.1 Limulus polyphemus | reverse complement strand
CTTTTTTGATCTCACAAATTAGAACGTTTCTTTCAAACATTCTGCGTACGGGCCTGGTGATATTATTTTATTACACATGTACCACAGAATGATAACGTTTAGCTTGAAATAGTCACGTGTCCTTAGACCCCCGTAGCATTAGCATGCTTCACACAATATGTGTTACCTTTTTTGATCTCACAAATTAGAACGTCTCTTTCAAACATTCTGCGTACGGGCCTGGTGATATTATTTTATTACACATGTACCACAGAATGATAACGTTTAGCTTCAAATAGTCACGTGTCCCCAGACCCCCCCCCCCCGTAGCATTAGCATGCTTCGCACAATATGTGATGCCTTTTAATCTCGCGAATTAGAACCCCCCTTTCAAAAATTCGAAATTACATGATGCTTGTTTCTAAACTTGGACAGCACTTTGAATACCGAAGTATTACCATTAACAATGCTGAAATACGAGCTTAGTTTGGTTGTTTTAGCGTACACCTACACAATAGACTATCTGCGCTCTTTCTACCGCGGGGAACCAAATTATGCAGTGAGCTAAAAACGGCTGCTGCTATGATTTTGCTTTGTTTAAGATATCGTTGCTGTCCTAATTTAGGATGTTCTTTTTAATATAAGTTCTTTAAAATGTTAAAAAAAGAGAAACGGGTCCCGACTAAGATTGTTTGTCCCGGAGCCCGTGCTGGCTCATGACGCTCCTATTGACTCGTCAGCTATGCGATGATTCGTTCTTTCTTTTCGAACTGGTATTGACTTGACCTAGTGATTAGCGAGTCGGACTGTGGATCTGAATATCTATGAATCACACGCCTTGCTTTCCGCACTTTGAGGCCGCGGGTATGTTGATCAGAGTAGCTCAGGAGTTGACGGTGGGTGCTAGTGACTAGCTGTCTTCCCATTTCAATATTTGTGATGTGCAGATCTTTTCTTTCACTCAGTAAAGATTCCTAATTCTTTACAGTTTTAAGGGTTTTGGGGTGTTAGTGCCCGTAATATATATATAGGTAAACGTCAAGTACTGGAGAATGGGGGACGTTGCATAAGTTCTTAATTGTTTAATCAATAGATTACACAAGTTATTAAGTTCCTAAAAATACACACACTGACACCTTGTGTTCATGAAATTCATAAACCCTACTAGACCAGTCTTGCAAAACAAGTGGTATGAGCGAAGGCAAAATATACTTTGCCTCAACTAACTCCCCCCCCCCCCACTCCCAATTTAAGACCCACCATTTTTTCTTCTGGAAACCATGCCCAGTTGGAAGAGGGGGGTAGTGTTCTAATATATTCTCGTAAGCCTGTTATACTTGTTTTTGTTTTGTTTCTTCAAAATCATTTTATCATTATTTTTAAAAATAAAAAATACGTTTATGTTTTATTGTACCTTGTTGTGCAAATCACAGTCTAGGAGCCACTGATTTAGATAGCTTTGTTCTAGAAAACTCTTGTTATTTTACTAATAACACACCTCTTTCGTCAATGTTGAGACTAAACAAACCGGTGCATACGTCAGGATACGCTTTAGCTAGGTTATTGGTTTCAGGTTTCAGTTGATGTTGGACGTCGTTTTCAGTGTAATTTCTCACTGGAGTTAATAGATAACACGCTCACTTTAAAATAAGCTTCGAATGTTGAATAACTACATACAATAAGTAATGTAAAAACAACAACACTAATTTGTCTACTGACTTGCCTCCAACTCCAATCAAAATGCTGTATATTCAATCTCTACATGGGCTGTGACTGTAAATCCTAGGATTCGTGGTTCGCTGCCCGTTACCGTAAAAACATGCTCCGCACGTTGGTGTAGTGGGTGCGTTATAAAAGTGACAATCAAGTCTCACTATTCGGTGATATAAAATATAAGATTGACGTAATAGAGACCTGCTGTGAGAATATATACAGCTAGGACTAATCATGGTCGGTTCACACGTTCTGTTTTGTCTGTTATTGCAATGACGACTTCGGGAAGTCGGAGATATTAACTTACACTTATTGCTAAAGGTATCCGACTAATTATTCAATGTAGATTAATTAGTTGAAATTTTACGCTTTCTGACTTCTTTTGTAAATTGTTCATTTTAATTGAACTTTACCAATTAGTCTTTGAAACTCGACCGTGGTAATTACCGGACTTTTTTTTTTTTATTAATATTCTACAAAATATATGTTTCCCACAAAGTATAGTTTATTTCACCTGATTGAGTTGGTATGCATGGCTCGTTAGTTCTCAGAAGTTATTTATTGTTACTGAGATTATATTTCAAATGTCACTTTCTCTGTTCATAACTGAGTTGAGGAAACCGATAGACACAAAACTTGATGTTTAGACCAATTCGACCATGTGTTGCGAAACTCGGTGTTTAGACCAATGTGATCATGTGTTGCGAAACTCGGTGTTTAGACCAATGTGATCATGTGTTGCGAAACTCGGTGTTTAGACCAATGTGATCATGTGTTGCGAAACTCGGTGTTTAGACCAATGTGATCATGTGGATGACAACGTACACAGTCACGTGGTGTTTTAGGATGACATCATGTTAACACATCTTAGTAGCATACATCATCCAAAAATCATTTACATGTTGTTGCAATGTGTACGTTGTCTTACGAATGGTCAAGTTGGTCTACATCCTGAGTTTCACAACAGTGTGTCCATAGATTTTCTGAATGCAGTCGTCTGAACAGCGAAGTGATTTTTGGAAGATCTTATGACAAAAACATATATATACTGTTTTAAAGCTTTGAGTTAATTAAATTTGAAATGTATATAAAAATAATAGTACTGTCTGTTGTATGTCCATGTAACTACGTCGCAGGGTGTGGATAAATCTTCACCAAAGTGGTATGGAGGTTCATTAGGTCCATGCAGGGGTACATGCAAATTTTCAGTTTTACATTTTACCCTTTGTGATTTTTATGGGCATTTTTGTGTTATTTACCACTACTTTGCTCCCTCTAAATGGATATTCACCAAATTTGTTATAACGGGGGGGGGGGGGGGTTCGATTGGGAGATACATAAAAACTTGCGATTTCACAATATATATGATGTTTTTCTTATACATATATACAAATATATATACGATGGTTTACATATATATATATATAGTTTTATTATATATAGATAACGCTAACAACTGGGTTTCGATCCCCGTGATGGGCATAGCACAGATAGCCCATTGTATAGCTTTGCACTTAACTACAAACAAACAAACTTATACATACATATGTACGAGACTTCTATTAATATTCAATTCTTTTATGTTGGGTTTGTTTATATTACTGTATCCGATCTGCTATTCAAACTTACGATATAAAAATATTTGTGTTTGATTTTTAGCGATTATTAATAAGAGTTTGACCTTCACTACGAATTTGTTCCAAAGCTTATGCTACAGTAAACATTGAATTTCTTTTAGCCTAAAAAGAGACAAAAGTGTGTGTGTGTGTGTGATGGACTTTCACAGGCATGTATCAGCACCAAGACCCGCGTAGACTGTTATTACCTAAGTTGAGTGCCAACCTATTCGAGTCTATAAGACACAAATGTTGACAAAAAAAATTAAAAGTTGTAATTGTCTTTCTTAACATTAAATTTTATCATCATAAATATTGTGCGCAAATGGGGATAAATACGCTTTACACTAAACACTCGCTAGATGGCGGTTGATATCTTAAAGGAGAAATTATGTAAAATGGCAGCGATGATAGCAAGTACGTTTTTTCTATTTTCTCTAAGGTAGTACTTTCATACTCTTCAAAAACTATCGTATTAGTATTAGTTCAGTATTAAATGAGGCCAGTAGGTTCATTAATGCACAATTGAAGTAAATATGATCTTTGGTCATAAAAGGTTAAAAACACAACCTGTTTAGGTTGCGGAGACTCAACAACGTTTTTGATTATAATATAACTTAAGTTGAACTGGATTTATTACTGTCATACGATACTTCTGTCAAGATACAAGTTTGTAATAACTCTGATAATAATGAAAGATTTTTCAGTGTGTTGTATTCATTGATCGTTTACCATCAAACGTCAGAATCAACGCGTCCTGCCATCAAAATGAACGTTTTTCTAGTGGAACGTGATGTAGTCAGGCCCACAATGCTCGTTGTGTAACTATAAGCACTTTAGTTGAAAAGTTCAGATGAATGATCCTTCACCATCCTGAAAATTGTACAGAGGACTAACTTAGTACCTATCACTTTCAATTTGTTTGGTCTGCCCAAAAATGAAAGCAGCTAGACACTATTGGGTTTCTTAATACCACACCTACATTTTAGCGACTAGTTATGGTTAATTTTACCAAATTATGGAGAACGTGTGTCGTATCTAACAGAGACCATCTTGAGAAGTGATGGCTGGTTTCTCACATTCTCAGCACTATTAGCGTACGTTTATTTTTGTAATTTGAAACGGTTGGCAACAGAAAATAAAATTTCACTTCTTTCTGGACACAAGTCTTTCATTAAAGGAATATGACAAAATGTGGTATTGGATGTATTGAGACATTTAGGGTTATCTGTCTTCCTTTACAGGGCAAATCGAAAACACCTTGAATTAGTAAGTATTATTAGTGTAGTAGGTAATTACTCTTGTCTACTTTATGAACTCCACCAAGTTTCATAAAGAAAAATTAATTAAATGTTTCTTTGGCTTAGTTGTTTCTTTAATATTGCCACAAACAAACAAACAATACGTTTATAAAAATTTATTTTATACATTCGTGATGAGAATGTTCACGTTGTTAATATACGTGCATAGACATTTTATTAGACAACCTTAAATCCCATTGTTAAAAATGCATACTAACACCTTAATATATACATAATTGTAGATAGATAGATACTGTACATTGAAGTTGTAATGCTAATATATGAAAATATTGATTACTAACTAAATAAAAAATGCTACGATACTTATCATCTTAATTTTGGTATAAAGTGAAATATTAAATACATTCTTTATTTACAGCTAGATGCTACTCACACCTTTCAAGGCGCTCTCTAATGATGGCATGTTTGATTTGTGGCCAAAATATTTCTATGGTGGCTTTAATTTAAAGGTCTGAGTGGTTAGTGTAAGGAATGAGAATGTGAGGGTCTCGGGTTCGAGACGTGGTGCTGCCAATCATGCGTTGCACTTTCAGCTATGAGTGCATTATAAGGGTGACAGTCAATTCCGTTATTCGATAAGAGCAGCCGTTTAACTGTGGCGGGTGCTGCCAAGTAATGGTATTCTATAGTTCATTGTGTGCATAAAGTGACAAGATTATTCAGGAAAAAACTTTTTTTGAGGGGGGGGGGTTCATAGATTAAATCAGTGATGTCTCTGTTAAAAGAAAAAGATCGTGATTAGTCAAATCCACGAACTCTTTGAATAGACGTTAAAGGTATAAATAAGATATTAACATAATTTTTGTTGAATGACCGCCGTTTCTGGATGCGAGTATAGTTACAGGTGTAAGTGGTGCTTGGAATCACTTAGTTTCAAACTGGAGCATATTTCCACATAAGTTCAGACTCTTTTTACTTTACGTCCTGTGCGAGTTGGGTTTCATTATAAGACCCAGACCACACTCAACAATGAGTTCAGTACTCGCCTGCACCTAGTGTGCAGATATGTAACGATTTTTTTTAGTTGGCACCATTGTTATCAGGATCGTATTTCCAGTTTCTATTTTTAAGATAGTTCCTTGCCTTATTTCTTTTAGGGGCTCCTAACTTTTAGGTTATAGCTCCATTCTGCATGTGAGACTTGCACACAGATAGTGTATCCCCACCGCTGTGTGAGGTTTAGTTCTATGGCTTCCTCCTCATACCAGGATATGTCTTATTCCATAATTTGTACCTGGCGATTTTGATCGTTCTTACATGTGTCACGAAACACAAATATATACGTAATTTAAAAATCACGAAAACTCAGTAACACTGCAGCTGAACACTTTAAAAAAAAAATCAGTTAAGAAATAAAGTTTAAGAATATTGCTTCGGAGTTTATACGAAGATCTCCTTTCGTGAAAAATGAGCCATGAACAAGTTATTTGACAGACTCGCGCGCGCGCGCGCGCGCACACACACACACACATACAAAGGTGGTACATATTTGAGGGTGGTACATGTTCTCATAACGAGCTCCAGGCATTCGAAAAAAGTTGAAAAACTACTATTATATAGATCATGCTGAAACCTTGTTTCATTAATTTATGTGTTGTTAAACAATCGTGACTTTAAATCAATAAATGAATGACGTTGACCGAAATTATTCCTCCTGTGGCCATATTTTACACCTCAGGGTATAACTAGTGGACTATTAATGAATAAAAATCGTATAACCTGAACGATTTCAAAAGGTGGACCTTTCTTCTTCAGGGGCAAACTATTTTTTACGTTTGAAAACGAACAAATGTGATTAATTTAGCTCGTATTATGCTCCCGCGTAAAAAAAAAATATACAGTTACATCTTGTCATATATGTAATAATTAATTATCTAATCTATTATAAAACTTATCACATAGTTTTAAATTATACTATTAAATAATTCAACAAGTTTGATAATGCTTTCCATAGTTTCCTTACTAGCTAAGTGATCATTACAAATTTTGTTCATTGACAAACTATACAAATAATTCAAAAAGAAATATCAAAGCATGGGTAATTATTTTTAAATCGTAGTAGTTTGCACATGAATTACAAGGCTGATATCTGATAACAAGAAGAGAAAAAAAGGTGCAAATGATTTGTAAATTCCCTTTAAATATTTTCTGATTTGTTTTTGTAATGAACTGTAGATGGCGCGTTTATCAACATAGCTATACAAATTATATCTTTCCACAGGAGTCAACAATTTTTCGTGCTGTAAAAATAAAACAATTCTTATTTTTAATCAGCATTACCGTGAAAATTAGATCATTAAAATTAAGATAGTTTTAAGGTTCACTCTTAAACATTTTGAGCTCTAGAGACAAATAAAATATAAAGCAGCACAGGGCTTTATACTCATTGTTTTACACTTTTCGTGTGTTTGCAAATGTAACAGCAGGTAAAGGCTATGGTCATAATGTTATTTGAATGAAATACATGATTATATAGTTTCCGAGAACTCCAGCAATCCTGGGATTGTTTCATGAACTGGTCAAACAAAATCACCAGTTCTATATAATCTTAAGGAAACTTAAAAAAACAACAGCTTACTCTAACATATACCTTAAAAAATGATTGGGGTACTCATTTTGTGTAACTAGTGGAGTTTCCTGTCTTGAAGTCAGTTCTAAAGAAGGAATTCACTGGCACTTTTACATCACCTGGAAATCTCTTACTGGCCGGCCCACGCCGATTGAAGCTGGCTACAGTTACGCTTAAGAGGGGAGTTGCGTTTACAGAGTGCGAGCTAATGATAATTTGTAATTTTACGAATTTAGGTTACCGAGTTGTATCAACAGACCTAATTTTTTGGTATTTGGGACCGGCCAATCGAGAAATTTCCCGGTGAACTCTACTCACGTCCCTTTCCGTTTAACATTAAATAAAAATTAGACAGTTTAGAATTTAAAATCTTAAAAGAACTACTAACAAAAGTACAATTAGTACCACAAGCATCTAATAACAATTACCACTTCGACATATATCAGCTTAATACATTATTTTCTCCAAACGTTAGGAATAATACTGTCACGAATATCTTGGTTTGTGTCACCTTATTAACTATAACACTGAGTTGAAACAATTGATTTGTGCAAAATTGCACATGACGTCACAGTCGATAGTTATTAATTGAAGACTCAAAATCATCTCTTGACCAGCTACTCTTTGAATGGCCGGTTCGATGAGAAAACTCTGAAAATCGTTCCGGATCGCAAATAGGAGGCACTAACATCGGAGGTTGCAGGTTGTTGTTGGACTTCTGAGAGGTGAGGGAATGTCTTTCTGAAATGTAGTTGATGGATGTGTCACCTGCTAAATTAAATAACAAAGAAATAGCAGTTGTCAACAAAATGTATGCTTATACAAACTTTCTGAAACTGTGATACAGGGGTATAAACAACTCATTCCTAAGATTCAATATTATAAACATTTGGTCCCTGTGGTAAATAAACGACTTCTAAACTAACTGGATCTCAGACCTGGTTCTTTAGCTCACGAGTTCAAATTGAAAATATCAAACATCCCCATTAGTAGTTGCCATAGTGTTATTTCTAATAATCTATTAGGCTATTAACAAAAACAACGACCAGTGTCCGATCGCCACAGCTTACCAGTTTTTGGCTTACACACTAACCTATTTTTCCAGAATCTAGCGCTTTTCATGTGATATCTCGTTTTTCGAAAACTCGTGCTTAGTGTACACGTGTTTCAAAACATAATATCAAATAGTAATTTGAATAAACTCACGTTTCCTGGGTTTTAAGGTTGTAGCCTCAGGGTTTACTCGTCCTTATATTCACAAATCACGTTTTCGTAGACGACATGGTTTACCAAAATCTGGTATTTCAAACGTGACATACTTACTCACAAGTGGAATAGTCTGGTATCCTGTCGCATATGTTTATTTTTTAAGTAATGGATGTGTCGTCATTTGAGGTATTACAAAGACCAGATCTATTAACATAATCAAATACTTAAAAACAAAAAACAGCAACTGGTTTGTCGTATAAAGGTACTTAGTATAGTGTCAGCTTAAAAATTAAAAAGCTTTAATTATAGATAAATTTGACAGTTTTTCCTTATATTTAACGCACGTGAAAATCGAAGGTTTGAATAAAGCCCGATTTTTTCGCGTGAACTTTTGTAAAACTAATGTTTAAGTCGTGAATATTTGACGACTTTCTTGTATCATATACAGAAATATTCTGTAAGTTAAAACCGTCTGGGGTTTAAAAACGTAGAAATAACTTCATAAATTCAGATTTTTTTTAGCCTAATTTATCAAATTTGTTGTTTCGATAAAAAGCTGCAATGTACTAGTCCTATCAAATCTTAATATTGGTGGAATATGGTTCTATTATTGGGTGAGATCTTAATATTGGTGGAATATGGTTCTATCATTGGGTGAGATCTTAATATTGTTGTAATATGGTTCTATCATTGGGTGAGATCTTAATATTGTTGGAATATGGTTCTATCATTGGGTGAGATCTTAATATTGGTGGAATATGGTTCTATCATTGGGTGAGATCTTAATATTGTTGTAATGCGGTTCTATCATTGGGTAAGATCTTAATATTGTTGTAATATGGTTCTATCATTGGATGAGATCTTAATATTGTTGTAATGCGGTTCTATCATTGGGTGAGTTCTTTTTGGATTATTTGGTAAAAAAAAAAATAATGCTAAGTCCAGTCCATGTAACTGTGGCGAATACATTTGTTTCTTTAAAAACTTTTGCTATTTTTGACTTTGATGCAAGTTGTAGATCTAAGTTTATAAACAACAAACTTTTCCAATTAAACTCTGTTACTACTGTAAGTATATTACTTTAAAAACGTTTAATAAAATTTCCATGAGCGTCAACAAATGTTGACTAACGCATTGACAGACTTACAGGAACACTACCTCTTACTGGATAACTTTACTCGATCATTCACACACACACACACACACTTCATCACTCATCACCAATATTCATAACTAATATCCCAATCTAGATATTAATGGAAGTTTCTCGATTAATACAACATTATCATGATTAGCAGCTCCCTCTAGCAAACAGCTTACAATAACATTTTAAGTTTGAAGTAAACTATTATGTTATAATGTTTTACAAAAACGTAAATCATTATTTAAATCACAGATATTCTGAGATTTTTAGCGATATGCTAAAATATTTAACTGATTCTAATTTAGTTTTATTCAAATTCTCAACAGCTTAGATACAGTAAATTATTTTTTTTTCTGTGACGAATTTTTTTTTTCCTTTGGGGTTGGTGACGATTTCCAATTGACTTCCACTTTATAAAGAATTAATAATAAAAAGGAGGAATTGTACATAGGTAATTTCAAAGTTAACAACTTCTGCTATTTAAACGTTGGTAGTGTATCAACTTTAATATGTTGATATGAAACGTATTTTACCAAAACGTTTAGTTGATTATTTTTTAATATACTGACCTTGCTTTGGTGAACTGTTTGATACGTACTGGTCCGGAAGTAGTCTGACGTAACGAGTTCCCAGTACGAAAGCCAGAATTGCTAATACGGTACAGTCACAAACTCCGATAATTGCTAAGATGTATGCCCAACGGACTTCACACTGACCTGGGCTGTAGTCCTTTGCTTCCGAACCACAAACCTCTTTGACCACTTCACTATCCCAGCCGGCCGGAAAGGTCAGTACACCAACTAGCATGCAGATAGCTAGACAGGAAATAACATCAGTACTTTAATATTGTTATTAGTACAAGACCACTTTGAGGAAACATTACTTCGGATTTAATATGTCACTACTCTACAGCATAAGGACACTTGTATTAGTTAAAGTGGTAATACTTATTATCATTATTTTGCTTCATAAGGAGACTTACATTAGCTAAAACAATGATATTATTATTCTACTGCATAACAAGACTTGAGTTAGCTAATTAATGATATATTATTATTCTACTGCATAACAAGACTTGTGTTAACTAAAATAATGATATTATTATTCTACTGCATAACAAGACTTGTGTTAACTAAAATAATGATATTATTATTCTACTGCATAACAAGACTTGTGTTAACTAAAATAATGATATTATTATTCTACTGCATAGCGAGACTTGTGTTAACTAAAGTAATTATATTATTATTACTATTCTACTGCATACAGAGAGTTTATAAAATGTACGATTTATAACCGTAACTTCTAATTAATTGTATTACTAGAAGTAAGCCTGTTTTTAAACTGGTAAAAAAAGCCTTTTTAAGACATGAATTTCATGACTTTACTTTATACCTACCCATCCCATCTACACTTTTTATTTCAGGAAAAAAAAAGACGGATCTTGTCCAGAATCATTTGATATGAATATTTTGTTTTCCGTCTACAGTCACCTGCCGTCAAAATAAGTTCATTACAGACTTCAACCATATTGTTTAGTGTAAAGTAAAAAAAAATTCTTTGTGACGATACCAAAATCATATAAGGATGTTTTCACTTGAAGAGGGTAAATTCTTGAGGGGTAGTTACGTTTCTAGGAGTTTTTATTTATGGGGGAATAAGGGGGGCAAAGAGTTAGTTTGAAGGAGGGGAGAGAGAAAAAAAATAACACTGTCAGTGAGAGTCACAATACAGAGAATTTTAAAATGTTCAAAGACTAAATCGTGATATTTCAGATGGGGGAGGCTGCAAGGTAAGCGCCCGCGCTAACAGTATATATATATATATATATATATATGCAAACAAACGGGGAACGAAAGAATAAACTAAAAGAACGCTTTATGTTACTTCTACTAGGTGAGATCTTTAGTTAGGATGCGGAATGTCAAGTGAGGCCAGGACAGTATGGAAACCCTTGTACTAAGTTACGTTA
>NW_013670655.1:52325-62594 GCF_000517525.1 Limulus polyphemus | reverse complement strand
AACGCTTTATGTTACTTCACTAGGTGAGATCTTTAGTTAGGATGTCAAGTGAGGCCAGGAAAGTATGGAAACCCTTGTACTAAGTTACGTTACACTAAATATTGTGTTATATACTGTTATTCGGTGACTTATGAAACCTTAACGCCAAACGCATAATAACGTAATATTATTCTTAATCTAACTTTTGTTGCATTGTATAATTATATCATGAACTTTCGAGACCAGTTTCTTTGGCAAATTATTTAAAAATAATTTTTGAAAAAGCAAAACATTATGATAAACTTGTCAACTGTGAGTATCCTTTCAATTCTAGCGCTAAACTGTTTATAAAACAGTTGTATAAACAAATATTTTAATATTGACGTAAATTATAACATCTGTTATTTATCAATTTATTAAAATCAGCTATTTTTACCCTAACAAAGCACATAATTTTACACATTATAAATAAATCTACAACATATTCTGCACAACGTGTTCCGACTATGGTCTTGTGATTAGAGTAGTCTGGTCGTAGAATGGAGGGCCCAAGGTTCGAGATGTGATGCTGCTCAACACGCTCTGCGCTTTTAACTGGTGGTGCGTAATTAACGTGACAGTCAACCTCGTTATTCTATTCAAAAAGCCGGACAAATCTCTTGTCGCGGTGGGTGGCAGTAGAAATTCGGACCGGCTATAGCTGAACCTTAAGAGTCTTTGAACTGGTCGTTTAGCACACGTGCGCATATGGTGCCATTCAGGTAGAAAATTTCAATTCAATGCAATCAAATTATTACGGCGAAAGTATGGTTTTAGTTTTCTTCAGTTTGGGATAAACTCTGTGACTGTTCTAAATTACCTGGCATGGCCAGGTGGTTAGGGCGCTCGACTCGCAATTCGCGGGTTCGAATCCCCGTCACACCAAACATGCTCGCCCTTTCAGCCGTGAGGGCGTTATAATGTGACGGTCAATCCCACTATTCGTTGGTAAAAGAGTAGTCCAAGAGTTGGCGGTGGGTGGTGATGACTAGCGACCTTCCCTCTAGTCTTACACTGTTAAATTAGGGACGGCTAGCGCAGGTAGCCCTCGTGTAGCTTTGCGCGAAATTCAAAACAAAACAAACAAATGACTGTTCTAAATTAATTCTCAATTACTTGAACTGACACTAAAGCTTATAAAAATATCCAAACTAACGGCACAAAGTTTCATGTTTTTGTATTGCAGTAAATACCAAATCCTATTTGTCTTCATTTCGTTGTCCCAGCTATTGTATAAGGAAAATGTTGGGGTCATTTATAAGCAAAGTAATCGTACATATGCTCTCAGTTTGGCATATTGGCAGGAACCACGAGCGGATCTCGCCAACAAGTATGCTAAATTAAAAACTAAATAAATTATAAACATTTTTATTTGTACAATCGAATGGTAGCGCCACCATTGGTACTAGATTAGAAGTTTTCTGTGTTATGTTGGTGAACATGGTATTCTGTATATAAAAATAGTGCTGCCAATGATCGTCTGTGGAGTACACCTTATTAGCTTCGATATGTTTTGTGTAATACAGATTACTTATTCCAATTACAAAATTGCGTGTACAGTGTCTATCGTAAGGTTTTATTATGTTGTAAGACAATTATGGCGTTTAAAAAA
The DNA here is from genome assembly GCF_000517525.1 of Limulus polyphemus. Classification (NCBI taxonomy): domain Eukaryota; kingdom Metazoa; phylum Arthropoda; class Merostomata; order Xiphosura; family Limulidae; genus Limulus; species Limulus polyphemus. Next base: position 60,964 of record NW_013670655.1, on the reverse strand, counting down.
AAACAATACATTGTTATTTGCTTCAAATAATTTCTTAGTGGTGAAGCAAAAAAGAATATTATCTACAGATTGGAAATTCTTCACACTGGAGGCATTAGGAATGGCTAACCATATTTTTAAACCATCTGATAGATACATGTGGCTCTAGGTTTATCAATTTGATTTAGCGACACAAGTTACTGCTAAAAGGTGGATAAACCATACAAATAGAGGGCGTTGGCAAAAATCTGTATAACAATCTTAAACGTTCTTAATTCCTCTTGGAATTTTTTCATTAATAGCTTGCTTATGTAATAGTTCTACGTTGAAAGTTGTCGCATTAATAATAATGATAAATAACGTAATTGTGAGGGAAATATTAATAATTTTCCTATTTTCATGTAATATGTTTGAAAGTTTGTTTGTTTTGAATTTCGCGCAAAGCTACACGAGGGAGTTTTTGCGCTAGCCGTCCCTAATTTAGAAGTGTAAGAATAGAGGGAAGGCAGCTAGTCATCACCACCCACCGCCAACTCTTGGGCTACTCTTTTACCAATGAATAGTGGGATTGAACGCCACATTATAACGCCCTCACGCCTTGAAGGGCGGGCATGTTTGGTGGGACGGGGTTTCGAACCCGCGACCCGCAGATTACGAGTCGAGCGCCCAAACCATCTGGCCATGCTGGGCCTTGTTTGAAAGAGCTAATATTTTGTGGTTTATATTATTACATAAATCTGTGCTAAGACAAATCGTTCACAAAAACCTCTTGTATTGAACCTTAACTATAATTATAAGTACTTGTGGGTGAATGTCAAGAAGAATGCAATAATATGTCAACCACACTATATCTGATATATTCAGCGTCGACGGAGCATTTCGTACAATACCAGGCCCGGGATGTGACACGTATAGTAATGGTCGATACATTGTTTATATATATCATCAGTTGTTTGCACTACAAGTGTTTCGGTGTTATAACGCTTTAATTTGAACTGGATAGTATGTAGCTTCTGGGCCTTCAGCTTATTCGTCTATAACACAAGAGTTTTCAAGGGTAACATCACCTACAATACTTGAGTTTTCAAGGGTATCCATCGGCTACAATATACGAGTTGTCAAGGGTATCCATCGCCTACAGTACGCGAGTTTTCAAGGATATCCATTGCCTACAATACATCAGTTTTCAAAGGTAACATCGCCTACAATACATAAGTTTCAAGGGTATCCATCTCCTAAGTTTCAAGGGTATCCACGAGTTTCAAATGGTAACCTGTACTTTAACTTTCTTCAGAGATGTCTCTTATCCCAAAGAAGAAAGAGAACCACCATACCTAGAAATTTTCATAACTCCTCACTTAAAATAAGAAAAACTTAACTTTATAAACTTTTAGGTTAAACAAAAAACGTATACTAACTTACCATGATAAGAATGTATTAGAATTTTTATAAGAAGATTGCGACTGAGATTGGATAAAAAAAATGTATAGAAAAAATATATGACATTTCCTTAAGTTGTCAATCGTCTCGACAGAGGAATATAGTCTGCTTTTTTTAGATCAAAGTTATTATTATAGCAACCTTTCTATTGATTTTGGGGTAACAAGCATTCTAGGCGTGGCTTAATTGTTTGTATGCTCGTACTGTGAATCCGAGTATTAATGGTTTGCGTCCCTTTGTCGAAAAAAAAAATTACTTTGCATTTTGAAGTCATCAGTGCGACATAAGAATGAAGGTGAAATCCCACTCTTTGGCCAGACGAAGAGTAGCCCAAGTGTTGGCGGTGGGTACTGCATTTTCTTTAGTCTCTCAATTCAAAATTAAGGACATACAAAAACATATTAATTGCGAATAAGGGTGGATCAAAGCTAATATTACTCGCGGTTATAACCCCCTTTAACAATTACCATAACCAAAAGGGGATTATAACTGCGAGTAATATTAGTTTTAATCAGTAACAAAACAATTACCATAACCAAAAGGGGGGTTATAACTGCGAGTAATATTAGCTTTAATCAAAAACGGAACAATTACCATAACCCCGTTTTTCATTAAAGCTAATATTACTCGCAGTTATAACCCCCCTTTTGGTTATGGCAACTGTTCTGTTTTTGATTAAAGCTAATATTACTCGCAGTTATAATCCCCCTTTTGGTTATGGTAATTGTTCTGTTTTTGATTAAAGCTAATATTACTCGCAGTTATAACCCCCTTTTGTTTATGGTAATTGTTCTGTTCTTGATTTTGAACCGAAAATTTTATTTTTGGGAACAGAATACGAAATAACTGAACAAAGAAAATCAGTGTGAAAAAACAAATTTCCCTAAGTAACAAATAGGATGTCCGAAAATCATGTTAACAAAATTATTAAAATTTACTTCTGAACGTCTCTGGATTGTTTGTTTGTAATTAAGCACAAGCTACACAATGAGCTATCTGTGCTCTGCCCACCACGGGTATCGGATTCTAGCGTTGTAAGTCCGCAGACATACCGTTGTGCCACTGGGGGGCACATCTTTGGAACATAAGTAAAAAAGTTTCTTTGGATCATTCATACTGTAGCTACTTTGAGGGGCCTCGAGGCTACTCTTTTTTTATACTGATTCGACTAACTGAACAGTTGTTGTTTTAGAATGTTGCACAAAGCTACCGGAGATGTATTTGTGCACAGTCGTCCCTAATTTTGAATTAGAGGGAAAGTAGCTAATCAACAGCACCCACCGCCAACTCTTGCCTGATCGCATAGTGGGATTTGACCGCTACTGTTATAGCGCACTCACGGCTCCAAATGTGCGAAGCGCGTTTTGGGAGCAACGATTCCCGGGCCAAGAATCTTCTTTGGAATCACTGTCCGGACACGTTAACTAATAGGCCAGGCCCGTTCCTGCTAACCTAACAAGTGAATTATTATTCTAATATTTTTATAATTGGATCTTACTTCTTATAGTGTTCAGATGCTCCTCGAACCTTCTGACGATTTTTAATACCTGGCACTAACATTATTTGATAAAAAATAAATAAATAAAATAAATTAAAGTTCTATTTTGGATTTAGAGGCACACTTTTCATTATATTTGTAGTAAAAATGGTCACGGTATAACCATGAGCTGTGTGTGAGAAGGGGAAGACTGATAGCGTAGCTTGACTTGAAATTAGAAAACGGCACACAAAGTAAATATTTTAAATCACATTATGAAAATTGTAAACGAATAGTTTTTATGATGTTGAATAAAACGTATATAGATGTTGTCTCAGAAGGAAAAACACTCAAAAAGATTCAAGTAAATTGTCTAGAAACCTATGAGGTCTGTGGATCGAGGGGTCCAGGGTTCGAGATGTGATGCTGCCGAATAAGTTCCGCACTTTCCGCTGTGAGCGCGTTATAAAAGGACAGTCAATCCCACTATTCGTTTAGAAGAGTTGGGTAAACCTCTTTTGGTGGCGGGTCTGCTGACTGGCTGGCTGGTCGCCTTCACGCTGGTCAGTAAGTTGAGTGGTTATACCTGAATCCTAGAGGTCTTTGACCTAGTCGTTTAGCTCACGTGCGCAATTCCAGTTCCTAACTTTCGATAAACCTAAGGATACAGGAAGCCACTTAAATGTTTTCCACTCTAACGACTCAGGAAGAAAATGAAGACACAAAGAGGAGAAACGGAAATGTCAAGAAAGAAATAATTTTTCCAGTCGATCGATTTTAGAATTATCCGAAGACAGCCATAAGATTAAGTTAACTCTAACTAACTCTCTCCTAGGGAGAAGAGAGGCTACTGAGACCAACTCTATACTTGTGTGTTTTCTTTTTGTCATTTCTGAAACAAAAATAAATTAATTAGTTCCTTGACAGCAAGACAACCCTCTCCCCCCCAAAAAAAAACACACACACAAATATGGTCTATTGCAAGATTTGCCAAAAATAGATAAGGCATTATATGGCTCGTTTCTTGAGAATACTAATGAGGCATTGCCCCGTTATATCAGAAACAGTTGCTTCTTCGGAATAGACCATTGAACCAAACACAGCTGGGTACATGTATGCAACTGGCAGTCTTTATTCAACACTACCTGTTTATTTATTCGAATTTCCGTGCTAACTTACACGGTGGTTATCTGAACGTAGCGTTTCCAATATTTATTTGATGAACTAGAGGGAAGGAATCAATAGCGCTCACCGTCAACTTTTTCCTCACCACTCTTATAGCACACCCACGGGCCGAAAATAAAGAACGAGCTTTTACGGCAACGGAGCACGAACCGTGAACCTTCAGATTCGCAGTCTGGGCTCACTGACCACTAGGCCACGCCCAGCCCACACAACTTGAAAGTGAATGATATCCTCCACGTTCATCGACAAGAAAAAAAGTGGCTCTACAAAAGGAGGAGGAACCCAAATTCGAGACATTTCAGGGTGTGCATTATTATATTAATATACGAACATTTTTGTTAGAATTATAAAAACTGTTTTTATATCAACAACTGCCGCAAAAAAATAGTATGATGAAAACATCAGCTTGAATATTAAGTATTTATTGCTTACGTACACAATAATTGACAGTCATAAGCTATTCAAGAATCATTAGTCAATTCAATAAACGCTGCTAAAAAAAAATATGTATCGTGAACTCATCTCAAACTATAAGTGATTTTGTGCAGCGTGTGCTTGTTTATGCTCAGCCACCTGAGTCACACTGCGTTAACATTTACCTCAGCATTCTGTACACAAAAAACGATACTGGTGAACTATTTTAAAGCAAAGCTGTTCGCCTTTAAAGAGTAAAAAGTAAGCATTATATGTGGCAGTATTAATCCCCATCTTTGACAGTGAAGGTCAGGGACTTCTGTTACAGATCCTGTTTGTCTGGATACCCGTTTGTCTACTCTGAAACAGCTGGACCAGAATCATTGATAGAAATACGGGCGTGGACTTCTATTTTAGATCCTGTTAAAACTCTTGTGACTGACGCTTTGCGTAAAGAACAAAACTTATCACGTCAATGATCTTAACTAAACTGTAACGAACTCGATCCAGTCTAGATGGAAATATTTATATTAAAAACGTCACCTTGTTGGCCAAGGTACTTGCAGAAGCGAGCTCTTACCGATATGAGGTACTCAATACAATGAAATGTTGTTCTGGAAATATAAAGAAGAAAGATGTAACGTTAAAACTGAAGAGAGAGATAGGTAGTAACAAGTCTTAATAATTGTTTGTAACGCTGATCTGTTTTCTTAAATTCTTAATGTGGATAACAATCAACTTACAGTAATTACGTCTTAGTTGAAAGTCGAGGTCTTTATTGATAAGCCTAAATGTTCGTTATATGTAACTCCTGCTAATAATCGGGGTTGTTGTTGATACGCCTAAGTGTTCGTTGTATATAACTCCTGCTAACAGTTGGGTTTTTTACTGATACGCCTAAGTGTTCGTTGTATATAACTCCTGCTAACAGTCGTTTTTTTTATTGATATGCTTAAGTGTTCGTTGTACATAACTCCTGTTAACAGTCGGGGTTTTTATTGATACGTCTTAGTGTTCGTTGTATATAACTCCTGCTAATAGTCGGGGTTTTTAGTGATACGCCTAAGTGTTCGTTGTATATAACTCCTGCTAACAGTCGGTTTTTTTAGGGATACGCCTAAGTGTTCGTTGTATATAACTCCTGCTAACAGTCGGTGTTTTTATTGATACGTCTAAGTGTTCGTTGTATATAACTCCTGCTAACAGTAGTTTTTTTTTAGTGATACGCCTAAGTGTTCGTTGTATATAACTCCTGCTAACAGTCGGGGTTTTTATTGATACGCCTAAGTGTTTGTTGTATATAACTCCTGCTAGCATAACAAAAGTTCTAAGAATGTGTGAACTAACCGTTTAAATTCTGAGTATCGTTCAATGTAAACAAAATAAAACGAAGGTTTGATACCTCTTCCCAAAGATTCATTTCACAAGATCAATAAATACATATCAACGAAGGAATTATATCACGTTATAAGTCTGTGTTATTGTGTGAACTCTAAAGCTGGTAGTACACGTATTTTGAGCTCGAGTAATCTGTAAGAAACGGATCATTCAAAAATATGGGCACATTTTAAAAGGTTTTTCCTGTTCGACGAAGGGGTTCCTCCGTTACCACACATTTTTTCTATCCCTCGTTCTTTATTTATCTTACTCGAAACATATACATTTTTGAATATTTTAGATCACGGAAGGTGTAGTCGTTGTTGGTTATTTTTCGCATAGTTACACAGTGAGCGATCTGTGATCTCTTTCTCTACCGCGGGGAATCGAATCCCGGATTTTAATGTTACAAGTGCTTAAACTTGCTGCTGACCCAACAGGGGACAGCTATAGTCAGTAATTTATTTGATGAGATAACATACACATGTTTTTAGAGTTCTTGTCCTCCGTGCGCCGTGTGTAATAAATATTATACAGCATAATACTAATAAATCAGGCCCGGCATGGCCAGGTGTTTAGGGCACTCGACTCGCAATCTGAGGGTCGTGGGCTCGAATCTCCGTCACGCCAAACATGCTCGCCCTTATAACCGTGGGGGGTGTTATAATGTAACGGTCCATCCCACTATTCGTTGGTAATAGAGTAGCCCAAGAGTTGGCGGTGGGTAGTGATGACTAACTGCCTTCCCTCTAGTGTTACACTGCTACATTAGGGACGGCTGGCGCAGATAGCCCTCGTGTAGCTTTGCGCGAAATTCAAAAACAAACTAATAAATCTTGTAAAAAATATGATATAATATTTTTAAAGCAAGTACCGCGTGTGCACAGTTGCTGTTTTTGAGACTTTCAATTGGTTATTTGGTATTTCATATTGGTAATTTTGAGTAATAAGAAATAAATTCTATACACATTTTTAAAAACCACTGTGGTTAAAAACAAAGCTAGCTGATGGAAGAACGTTCATCAAATATAATTTGCCAACGGATTATGGGTAATATTATGTAGAAACTAATTATGATCAGAACAAATATCAATTCACCGTTTTTTAGGTTAAAACTCAGAAATAAAATTTATATAACGAACAACGGTGTATAGAAAGTAATCCTAGATTTTAATGTTGCTAATTTTAAAAGGATTAAACAAAAAAAAATATTTCAAATCCGAAACGCCCCTAGTGGCTCAGTGGTAACTCTGCAGGCTTACGACGCTAAAAATCGAGTTTCGATACCCGTGGTGGGCACAGCACAGCTAGCCCATTGTGTAGCTTTGTGCTTAACAAGAAACAAACTTTATCTAAAGTTATCATTTCAGTAGCTTCTGGGCTACAAATTCCTGTCAATAGATTGTAGGCGTAATATTACATCACAGAAATACTAATATTACTAACCAAATACTAATTTCCGGTAAGTTTACCCCAGTGGATCAGCGATAAGTTTACGGACTTACAACGCTAGAGTTTGATCCTCAGTGGTGGGCACAGCACAGATAGCCTATTGTGTAGCTTTGCGCTAAACCACATAAACAAACGTATCCAGTAAGTAAGGCGTATAATAACATTTCAGTTAGTACTTAACATCGTTTAATTTAAAATTTAGAAACACAATTCTATCTCTTCCTCTTTTAAAAATTGAGAAGTGTGTTTGTTCGTTTGATTATAGTTAAGCACAAAGCTACACAGTGGGCTATCTGTGCACTGCCCACCACGTGTATCGAAAACCGGTTTCTAACATTGCAAGTCCGCAGACATACCACTGTGCTACTAGGGGGATTCTTTTTTTTCCCCCTTTTTTTAGTATGATGCCATTTGCTAGATACGTTTTGTTGGGTTGGTTTTCAGTTACAGAAGCAGGAAGAAGGAAGAATACCATACTGATGTATTCCGGACTAATTTAACCATCGTAACTTGCTTGAAATCGTACTTGTCCAGTTAAAATTAAGAATGATTTGTTTGGTTTGAATTTTGCGCAAAGCTACACGAGGACTATCTGCGTTAGCCGTCCCTAATTTAGCAGTGAAAGAATAGAGAAAAGACAGCTAGTCATCACCACCTACTGCCAACTCTTGGCCTACTCTTTTACCAATGAATAATGAGATTGACCGTGACATTATAACGCTCCCATGGCTGAAAGGGCGAGCATGTTTGGTGAAACGGGGATTCGAACCCTAACCACCTGGCCATGCCGGGTCTTGTTAAGATTGGTATCAATTTTTGTGATTGAATTTAAACCTGTTTCCCACCTACTCTTCCTTAAACATAAACAAATATTTTTAAGAATAATTTGTTTCTAAGTAGGAGCTTAAGAGCGGAATTGAATTCTATAGTAAGAAGTAAAACTGGAATATTATAGCAATTGAAAAAAAAAGTTGAATATTCAAAATTATAAAAATTTAAAGGTCTTAATTTTGTTAAAGCAATAAGCATATGTTAAAATAGGTGTGCATAATGATACATTTGACATTCCTAATATATTTGTCTATATGATGGCTGTAATATGTATAAATAAATAAATATATAAATATATATATATATGATGGCTGCAAGTTGAATAAAATCCATTTAATATAGTCAGCAAAAATGCTCAGTTTCAGTTAATAAATTTAGATTTAGAAAATATTATCGAATCATATTGTTACGACAGCGAAAGTCACGTGAAGCTGGTAACACGTAATGGGTGTCTCGAACGTTCCAGAAGGCTCGAGTGTTTGCC
>NW_013670655.1:45711-51361 GCF_000517525.1 Limulus polyphemus | reverse complement strand
TTTAAGAAAGGGCTTGTATCGCTGAAGTTCCTCGGGGAGAATTTTACGGGAAATTATCAAACGAACAGAGACGTAACAATATTTTAAATAACTTAGGCGTATCACCCCATAATCTTGTGGGACCTATCCATCCAGGATTGCTTCTTACAAGTGACAATGGTTTGACGGTTAGGCCTATCGTCCAGGGTTACCTCTTACAAGTGACAATGTTTTTGAAGGTTAGGCCTATCCGTTCAGGGTTACCTCTTACAAGTGACAATGTTTTTGAAGGTTAGGCCTATCCGTTCAGGGTTACCTCTTACAAGTGACAATGTTTTTGAAGGTTAGGCCTATCCGTTCAGGGTTACCTCTTACAAGTGACAATGGTTTAGAACTATTTGCAATACACTCGTATAAAAAATTCGTTGAAACCTGTTGTACATGACAGAGAACGTTCCACTAAACTAGTACGACTTTGTTATTCTATCGTAATGTTAATACATTAAAATAAATATAACACGCTGAACTTGTGTTAATTCAGATTTTGGGGGGATTTTAGGAGAATAAGACTCTTACAGTTACATATGGTAACATATGAAATATATTTCATCATTTTGAGAGCATTAGCAAGTAGACGATGATAAAATCAAAACATGATACAGAATAAGTTGTAAAAGCAATGACCACAGCGGCGAACGTAGAATAAACTTTAAACTTTAGAGAAAGAAAGATAAAAGAAAAAATACGATCATCTAACATGGTCTGTATTTGAAAATTTTATGGAAAAAAAAAGAAAAACTGATAAAGACAGCATAAACATATATTATATAGTTTTCATAATTGCTTGATTTAGTTTTTTAATTGCTAAACATTCCGTTAGAGGACGCCGTTAAAATTAGGATAACAATTTCATAATAGCAGAGTGCTATTTGAGGTTCAAATGAGAAGGAAATATAGAAAACGTTCTTGAATAACGACCTTAGTTCATATACCAATTACTAAAAAGACGTGGTCAGTATAAATGTGTATAATATAGTTGTGTATGCAATTAAACTGCATACTTAGCTATTCGTAAAAGTTATTTTCGTTAAATTATTTTTAAAATACTACACATCAGAAACACGCTTAACAGAGATAAAATGTCATCAATTAGTGTTTCAAAATACTTGACGAAAAGGCTTAGTTCTTTAGGTACAGATAGGATAAGTGCGAAATGTCCTAAAGGCATTATTAAAGTCAACTGATGTAACAGCTTGACTTTAGTTGAAACATATACATAAAAATGTGTCAGTTACACTTTTGCATATAGCGAACAAAAAATCACACAATTCAGACTTGTTCTACTAAACTACATATCACATATATAGCTAGTATTCAAACAAAATATTTTACGTTTGAAAATATCGGATAATACGGTTTATAATTCAAAATATATGCCAAAATGTTGGACTTTAATAGAGCATACACCAAGGTTTTAAGAGTATTGTTTATTGTCTTTCATTATGTTTTTAAAAATCGAACATGTAAAGTAGAAGGTCATGCTAACTTGAAGAAGTAAAAAATGTTGACTGTTTCCAAATCATTCGGTAGAACTTCTGACGTAGTGGGTGATAAATATTTTGACTTTCAATACAAGACAGTGGTTTAATTGTTTTCTGTAGCCACTCCCAATTGTTACAATGCAAACTAGTAAGCTCCAACTAACTAAAATAACCTTTGTGTAGCCCATTCTGCAGTGCACGTGTTGCTACTTCAAGGTAACGTATAGACGGATAATATACTGGGAAGGGGTGGTGATATTAGGGTACGCACGTTGTATGTGGGTTCGAATAATTAGGCAGATTAAACCAATAATAAGTTACATACCTGACAACATCGGCAGTCATATTATCGTCCTTGATGCAAGGCTTGGAATTCAAATATCCCTAAACTTATTTAATGTGCCATGTAATATATTCATACCAATTAAGAGATATTTGGTGAATCTTAAAATATACGTTATCATCACATTGAATATTTCTTCGAGTTTACTACAAGACTAGTGGGGAGCTAATCCCCCCTCGCCTGTAATCACTAGGATACAATAAACTTGCCTTTTTTTCTAACTCCTTTACTTTTGTAAGTGTAAAAATGCATTTTTACCTCACGAAAACTAACGTGGGCCATTCTACAAAATTGCCTTCAAATCATGGAATATTGTTGGAGCGTGAAAATATATTTTTATCTCCGCGTAAATGATGAGTTGGATTTTCTTTTTCAGTCCTAGCGTGAAAACCAAACATCTATAACAGGAAATGTTCCTGTCGTGTTTATGAATGGCACCACTCATGTGTAATATGTAAACGAATAACAAAAATATAGAGCCATTTACTTGATTACTGCTTTTATATCTATTATTCAAAAGATTTCGTATTGTATCAGTTTTTTTAAGCCTACTTCACACTTAACTGAATGTGTATATAATGATGTAGTTATCCAAAAGAAGAAGTGGTTTGGTGATTGGAAGTTTGACAGGTCAGTAGCATGGTGAGTAAAAACAGTTAAACGAAAAATAAATATATACCATACGTAATATTTCCCAAAGGAGAAGTGGATAAACTTCATATTCTCAAACGAAGTGAGTAAATGTTATATTTCCAAAAGGGAGAAATTAGTAAATGTCATATTCCTCAAAGGATAATTGGGTAAATGTCGTATTCTCAAAAGGAGAAGTGGGTAAGCTTCATATTCTCAAACGAAGTCAGTAAACGTCATATTTCCAAAAGGAGAAGTAGGTAAACGTCATATTCCTCGAAGGATAATTGGGTAAACGTCATATTCTCCAAAGGATAATTGGGTAAACGTCATATTCTCCAAAGGATAATTGGGTAAACGTCATATTCTCAAAAGGAGAAGTGGGTAAACGTCATATACTCTAAAGGAGAAGTGGGTTAATGTCATATTCTCAAAAGGAGAAGTGGGTAAACGTCATATACTCTAAAGGAGAAGTGGGATAATGTCATATTCTCAAAAGGAGAAGTGGGTAAACGTCATATACTCTAAAGGAGAAGTGGGTTAATGTCATATTTCACAAAGGAGAAGTAAGTAAACGTCAGATTCCACAAGTGTTATCACTTGAACATTTCAATCCTTTACTGACTGAGGAAAGCTAGTATCTTCTCAAACTAGTTAACCCTAAAGGAACAGGACAAAGTAAATAATAGGTCAAAACGTTTCGTCTGGTGTCACGTCATCAGAATCTGGCAATAGATTGATTAACCGTTTTGTTTTACCGAAAGAGGAAATAACGCGAAAAAACGCGCTCCGCACTTTGGTACCGTGGGTGCGTCATAAGAGTGCCCGTCAAATCCCCCTAATCGATTAGCGTAACCAAATAATTTGTGGTAGGTATTGTGGGGTGTTGACTAACTAATTGCCTTCCCTCTACAGTCTGTCAGATCAAAACTGACGACGGCTACTGCAGACTTTGTATAACCTTACATGAATTTCCCAAACAAATAAACCCACTACTTTGTTCATGAAACATAAGAACATATCATTTATACGTTCAGGAAGGGTAAAAAAAACAACTGAAATCAAATTTCACTTCCTTACCTGATGTATGACCATTATTAAAAACTGTTACATTCTGAATGGTTTTGTATAATATGTCGTAATTTGTCTCGTACTACTAGAAAATCGCAGATCTGTAGTAAAACACAACTATCAGTTTTATTTACTGGGTAAACATTTTAAGTACGTTAATTTTTATTTTTAGACTCCTTGTAAGGTTCTAATAGAGAATCGCATTGATTGGTTCCAAAAAATAAACTGTGAAACTGGGTTAAACGATTTTCTCGTCTTTAACATGCGGGATCTAAACATTGTATTGGCTTATTGCGTTCATATATAAACTATATAATTTAGAAACGAACTTGAGCTTTGTCTTAGACAGAACTTCAACTTTCTTCAATTAAAAATGGTGAAAAAAACACTGGCTTACATAAAAGGTTTTTTTACTAACTGAAGTTTTCTGTGTAAAGTAAACTATAATCGTATGGTCTTCTTGACATAGTTTAAAACTTAACAGGCAGGTCAACTTTTATATATTTGATTACTATCGCTTGTACTGAGATATTTACGATATTATTTACCTTGTATTTCTTTGTGTTTATTGCTGACCCACATTTACACCTGAACAGGATACGAACTGAATTGTAACAATCCTAAGCAAGAGTTCCAAGAACGAGATGACGTAGAACCATTTAAAAAAATGTAGATTATCCAATTACTCATCAAATAGCAATATCAGCATCTTTGGAAAACAACAAAACTATAACTGACTATTGGAACATTTGCATAATCTAAAATATACACTTGTTTCTAGTGTTCAGTTGCTTTAAAAATGTATTCTATCTTATTCTTTCAATGTCCCCGGTAAATCAATGATAACTCTGAGGATTTACAACCCCAAAAGTGCGGAATTCGATACCCCGCGGTGTACAGCGTGCTGATAGCCCATCGTGTAGCTTTGCACAAACAAAACAACGACATCTGTCTTGTATATAACTTATTGAGATGAGAAAATTATCAAACCATATTCAAAAGTATCCTTTTTTTTCACATCAGGTTTAATCTTACAAGCTTTTTGAAATCACAGCATGTTAGTGCTACGTAACTCGAGACTATATTTCTAAGAAGGTTAACGACATGTATAACTAAGCGGAAATACCGTCAAAATTGTATATAATTAAGCCATATGAAAGAGATGAAAAGTAAACACTGAGATATGAGACCATCTCAACACCCCTCCCCTCCAACCCCAAGCAACAAAGATTAACTTTAAACGAACGAAAACAAATGCATTTTATTCACCAAGTTATTTTCCGACGCTTACACACAAGCCTAGATCTTAAAACTGATTATGTCCAATTACTTTGGCGTTGTGATAGCAACATTGTACAAAGATGCATTGTTTTATAAATATATACATAGTACCCAAAGCGATATTAAAGCCATGGTTCCCCCCCCCCTAACTTTAGCCACTAATTGTTCGTTCCTACTTTGTTTTCAGAATACCTTCTATATGCTTGAATCCATGACAACGTAATTACGTTTTTTATAGATTTGTCAAGCCTGAAGAGTTTCACTTCTCACGAACAACCCTTGAGTTCATTGTGTATAAGTTGGAGCTAGTGAAAGATACAACAAACAACCCCTCAGTTCATTATGTACAAGTTAGATCTAGTGAAAGATACAGAGATCTTTCTAAAGGTAACCATGTGTTAAAATGAATATTCCCAATTCTGTCTCGTTAATCACGGGAAGTTCTTACTGGGACTTTAAGTAGATAAGATGTTCATATATAATTTACAATAAAACAATCACATAACCTGTTTACCAGAGTGCCTGTAAGGTGGTGTTTAATAATCATTCCAATAATTTGTTCCAGGTGATTAGCCATAAATGTTTTTAAAAACACTTTTTTACCATTAAAGGCATCATATTTCAACACGACATACTCATGTATCGGTGTTTGTCTTATTGTCAGCTTTACTCGTATTTGTGTTATTGTCAATTAGTGACGTCTGTTTTATTATCAAGTTGTTAACTGGTGGTGTTTGTGTTATTGTCAGCTAATGGTGTATGTGTGTTATTGTCAGCTAATGGTGTATGTGTGTTATTGTCGGCC
>NW_013670655.1:34496-45076 GCF_000517525.1 Limulus polyphemus | reverse complement strand
TTTATGTGTGTTATTGTCAGCTAGTGGTGTCTGTGTTATTGTCAACTACCTTTGTTTGTGTTATTATCAGCTAGTGGTGTCTGTGTTATTGTCAGCTAATGGTTTATGTGTGTTATTGTCAGCTAGTGGTGTCTGTGTTATTGTCAACTACCTTTGTTTGTGTTATTATCAGCTAGTGGTGTCTGTGTTATTGTCAGCTAATGGTTTATGTGTGTTATTGTCAGCTAGTGGTGTCTGTGTTATTGTCAACTACCTTTGTTTGTGTTATTATCAGCTAGTGGTGTCTGTGTTATTGTCAGCTAGTGGTGTATGTGTGTTATTGTCAGCTAGTGGTGTCTGTGTTATTGTCAACTATCTCTGTTGTGTTATTGTCAGCTACTGGTGTATGTGTGTTATTGTCAGCTACTGGTGTATGTGTGTTATTGTCAGCTACTGGTGTATGTGTGTTATTGTCAACTATCTCTGTTGTGTTATTGTCAGCTAGTCGTGTTTCACTTTCACTTTTTCTTGATGTCGTAATTTTCAAATGACAGGCGCTCTCAAACAGCGGGCAGGTCTTGGCCTAGTGACGAGCGTGTCGAAACTCGAGGTCCGCTCTCGTGAAATGCCGCTGAACACACACACGCACACATATACCCTACTTTCGGTTATGAGCCCTTCTGTGGCAATCAATCCCTCTATTCGTTTAAGTCTTAAGGGCAGCCGTGTAGATGGAGATTGCTATTGACTGATCACCCCAATGATTAGCATTCAAAAATTAGGGACGGCTTTGTCTGGACCTGGTTGTCGCATAAGGTGTCATTCCAGTTGAAAACACCAAACACTAAATCAAACGTTCTTCGTAAAACTAGACCTAGAATCCAAAATCGCAGTTCCCAAAAGTATTTTTATAGTTACGACCAGTATAGGCCAGGTGGTTAGGCCGGTTGACTCGCAATTTGAGGGTCGCGGATTCGAATCCCCGTTCCACCAAACATGCTCGCCTTTTCAGCCGTGGGGGCGTTATAATGTGATGGTCAATTCCACTATTCGTTAGTAAAAAAGTAGCCCAAGAGTTGGCGGTGGGTGGTGATCACTAGCTGCCTTCCCTCTAGTCTTTCACTGCTAAATTAGGGACGGCTAGCGCAGATAACTCTCGTGTAGCTTTGCGCGAAATTCAAAACAAACCAAACAAATGACCAGTACATATTCATGTAAATATAACGACAGAACAACACTTTACTTGATGGCTTTATTGGTATAACTCGGGATTAACGAAACGCACAGAAACATTTAAGACTCATCTGCGTTTTATGTAGTTTAATCCGATAATCTCTTTACAGTAAAGTTTCAGTTTTATTTACACGTTTTAGTTTACAAACCCTTAATTTAACTTCATAAACAGCATTTGTATGTTTTTACGAACTCTGGAATGGAGTAAAAAATAGTTTGGCAACCTAACAAATTATACAGAAGTGTTAAAAATGAGGAACTAGTAATGAAATGTTTACATAATAACTGATGATTGCATCGATTTCTTGAAATAAAAACCAAATCAAAATCAAAGGACGGTTCGATGTCAGCATTATAAATCTTACAAGCAAAAGTACCCGTCCCCAGTGACGGGAAAAGTTTCAGTTTATCTATAAATTTAAATTGTTTCATGGTCTTTAAAAAGGCTAATGGTGTTGGACTCTTGATTTCACTCAGAGCCAAAGCTCTGAGCTACTTATACCGCCCACCACGATAAATAATTGTTGATCATTTCAGTCATGATTAAAGCCGCTCAACAATAACATACGGTAAATTTAAGTTTTTATTCTTCAAGTTACGTCACATTTTGAAATGTGAATGACAGTGTGATTAATTCCTTAGAATTTTGTGTAGAATATTCTGCTTGCGAAATAAAATTTGGCATCAACATTATTCATACAGAGATTAATCAATGAGTTTTCTTGGAATATCCGTTGTTGTTGTTTTTTCAAAACGTTTAAAAATATAAAAAATATACCTTTTTGCAACCTTTAGTTTCGTTAATATGATAAAATAAATAATACCGCTTTAAATATTATTTTTGATTCGTATTGAAATGAAATAAATAGTAACCCAGTTTAAACAATACGTTATATCTAGATATTTACTTGTTAAAGGTTAACACACGTAGATTTGTAACTATGATAAGGTTCTGTTTTTAGGAATGTCATTTCATTGTTGCTAAGAGACAGGACAAGTTTATTTTTTCTTTTCTTTCAGAAGGAACGAGCTGACACTGGTGGTTAATCGGATCCGTTTAATTTCCCTCAAACCATGATACACGTGCTGTTCCCAATTACCAGACATGGAGAGTAGCCATTGTCTTACATAAACATTTTAGGTTTTGGGGATTTATTAGAAAAACAAGAAAAAAAATAAGTGTAACATTATTGATCATCATATAAAGCTGCCTTAGATTTAAGGTGGAAAGGACATATGGTGTCACCGGGTCATTTTTAAATTATGTTAATAATGTATGACGGAGATCCGGAATTAATTGTTTAAAGGTTGAGATGAAATTATTTTTAAAACACATAACTTGCACGAAGCATTACGTAATATTGTACTGTACTTTAAGAACCTAAATAAACCCGAACTGTTTCGATATCTTATGAAACATCTACGTCCTGAATCCCCCCCCCCCCAAATGGCTCAGCGGTAAGTCTGAAGGTTTATATAGCTAAAAACCGGGTTTCGATAATCGTAGTGGGAACAGCACAGATAATCCATTGTGTAGCTTTGCGCTTAACAACAAACAAATAACTAAAACCCGAAGAAGGAAAAAACGCTCGAACAAACATTTTTCTTTTAAACAACAAATATGAATGTGTTAACCGAGTCTGACTGAAAAATCCTCTACTTTCTATGCGAGATTTTGGAGAGTTAAAATCGAGGTTCGCAATGCACGTTCCGCGTGACTTGGTTGTCATAATATCATTGACTACTTGTAGGTTATTCTTATCCCTGTAACCGAAAATAAATAATGAAACGAGGATGGGAGAGAAACGTCAAGGATTAGGTCGCACCAACAATACATCGTCACGTTTTATATTGTTGGCAGGTTTAACAGTGCGTTGTCATGGGATGGATGTAGCATCAGCAGTTAATATACATACAATTGTGTATTGCGTGTTTGTGTGAACCTTTTATTCTGAAGCCAGATGTTATCAGAGGCTTTAACAATACCCCGTGAAATCGTATCACACGCTAATAGCACATCGAATATAGTAAATATCATAATTGTTCTAATAATGAGCCCTCACTGCAATATTAACCATTCAATAGCCAGCCCCATACAAAAGCAAGTATAACAAAAATAGATTACTCACACGTCATGTCGAAAATCAAAACAACGTCGTAGAATTACACAGAAATTACACCTTTAGGACGACCTCTCTTCTTCGGGTATGTAGTGGCTACGCTAAAGTGATTGGAACTATGAAAGTAGGTATACAGTACTTATTGAATAAATAAAACAAAAAAGGTTTATAATTTTCAACCCAAAAGGTTGCCCCCTCCTTCAGTGGTTTAGCGGCAAGTCTGAAAGCTTATAACCCTAAAAACCGGGTTTCGATACCTGTGGTGGGCACAGCATAGATAGCCCATTGTGTAGCTTTGTGCTTATCAACAAACAAACAACGAGGCTCTCTGTTTGTAAGGACACTCCTGGTTCCAGCTTTTCTTACCTGTGATGGCCAATGAGACATATAACGGGACCAAATCTAAAATAAACGAAAAATTAGATTAATGGACCATATTCGCTTCGAAGGAGGGCAAAGATATTTCAGGGGACCATGTCCCCCCACTTACGCCAGTATTGTATAAGCAACTGGGCTAAAGTATGTTATATATGTATAATCACACTGATGTAGCTACAGCACTGAATGAGGCATCAGCATAAAGGTGGATTTCCCTATATATATTGTGTTAAATGTCAATTTTCAAAAGCGTTGTCCAGTTCAGTGGTAGTACTAATTTCAAACCGCTGTGTTATAGGCCCTCCCGTCTTTACGTTGGGCCTGTTTTGTATACTAAATACAAAGGACGTGGGCTTGAAACGTTCTGTAGCACAGCTTTCTACACATTATCAAATTCAGTAAAGCGAGCTATTTGGACTCTACCAAATATCGCCAGGACAACAACTTACTGTAATACCCTTCTACAATGTTCCAACTCTATGTCATATTTAAATATATGTATTACAAGCAAAAGTATCCGTCCCCAGTGACTGGAAAAGTTTAAGTTAATCTATAACTTTAAGTTATTCCATGGACTTTAAAATGGTTAATTGTGTTGCACTCTTGGTTTCACTCGGAGCCAAAGCTCTGAACTACTTATACTGCCCACCAAGAAAAATAATTTCAGTCATGATTAGAACCGCTCAACAATAACATACGGTAAATCTAAGTTTTTATTCTTTAAGTTACGTCACATTTTGAAATGTGAATGATGGTGTGATTAATTCCTAACAATATAGTATACAATATCCTGCTTGCGGAACAAAATTTGGCATCAACATTATTCACGCCTGTCCTCCCGTCATTTCAAAAGTAAATGTTGGGCTTTGCCTGCGTGCACAGCTTTTCAAACGAGAGAACACTTGGACAGACATCACAGTTTGCAATATATAAATATATATATAAGATGTGCATACCTACGTCACGACATTTTGTGTCATCATTATAACAACGAATACTTATTTATTCTTGGTCCTCCATTTTATAAAAATTTGTATTTTCCTAATGATTGAAAATTAAAATTGAGTGGAACTAGGATTTCCTTTATGGATATTTGGAGAAGAAAGCTTTTGATCAAGCATAGAAAATGCATAGAAACATTCCGCGACCTATGTTTTTGATTACCAAAATGCATAGAAACATTCCGCTACCAGTGTTTTTGATTACCAAAATGCATAGAAACATTCCCCGACCTATGTTTTTGATTACCAAAATGCGAAACATTCACGTGAACAATTATTTTTTTGATTATTTGTTTTTTACATCCAATGGCGAAGAAGGCTCGTTCAGATGTTATATATTACACATGGCATAAAAGTAAACTTTCACCTTTATAAGAATGCATAGTAACTTAATTCATTTATGTATTATAAGTATTATTTATGAGGCCTGTGGTACTTTCCCGCTGGGCGGCTGCACGTTTTTCTGTGATTAGGCAGTCAACTCACGATCTGTGCTGGAATGTCAGCCATGTGACCAGCTAGTGCGTGCAATAGATCAGCTTGGCTTACCTGTAACTTACGAGGTCACCGTCTTTGTGAAGCTTTTGGAACCATGTTACAGCTTGTGAAATGCTTGTAGAGTTTTTGTAACCATGTTAGAACTCTGTGAATTTTTTGTAGAATTTCTGTAACCATGTTAGAGCTATGTCAAATGTTTGTAGAATTTCTGTAACCATGTTAGAGCTATGTCAAATGTTTGTAGAATTTCTGTAACCATGTTAGAGCTATGTCAAATGTTTGTAGAATTTCTGTAACCACGTTAGAGCTCTGTCAAATGTTTGTAGAATTTTTGTAACCATGTTATAGCTATGTCAAATGTTTGTAGAATTTCTGTAACCACGTTAGAGCTCTGTCAAATGTTTGTAGAATTTTTGTAACCATGTTATAAGTCTGTGCAGCGTCTGTAGAATTTGTATAACCATGTTAGAGCTCTGTGAATTGTTTGAAAATATTTCAGTAACACGGTTAGGGCTATGTTAAATGTTTGTAGAATTTCTGTAACCATGTTAGAGCTCTGTGAAATATTTTTGGAGTTATTGTAACCATATTCGTGCTCTACGCCACATTTATAGAGATTTTGTAACATGTTAGAACTTTGTGTAACGTTTCAAAAGAAATTGAATCTATTTCTCAGAACTCGTGAGTGAAAGCTATGAAGAATATATAATAATATGTCAACGACACTACATCTGCCATATCCGGTGCCGACGAAACCTTTCTTCGATACCAGAGCTAACAAGGCCAGCTTGAATACGACAGGCATAGAAGTGGTATAGGCAATATTTATATCATTAGTTTCATGAACAACGACTGTTATGGTGTGAACTAGATTAAGCAAGTGAATAATTATCATCAATTTTATTTCAGTCATTTACATATCAGAATTAGGGTCAGGACTAATAATACAGTACTCTTTATTAATTTATTTTCACACCGATTAATTATGTTAGAGCTCAATGTAACGCTTCTAGAAATGTTGTAACCATGTTAAAGCTTTGTGTCACATTTGTAACTATATTACAGCTCGTGTAACGTTTGTAAACTTTTGTAATCATATTTGAGCCCCGAGCAACGTTTATAAACCTTTTTAACCGTGTTTCAATTCTGGGTAAAAGTGTGTAAATTTTTGCAACCATGTTAGTGCTAACTAGCCTCTATTGTATAACTCGAAATAAAGCGCTGATTTGACTGCTTTGTTCGACGTTTTCACACTATCATTGAAACTGGCAGACGTGAAGCAAGAAGAATCTCGTGTAAAATTCACGTGGCAAACAAACGAACCAATAATTTTTATTTTACCAAGGGCGGATTGAAGGTTCCCCAATTTTTTTTATCACGCGGTATTTTTTTTCCTATCATTAAGGGCGAACTTGCGAGTAGTATGGGGGTTTAAAACGACCCCCCTCCTTCACAACTGAAAATCCTATACCCGCCCATGTTTTTCGGTATTCTAAGCAGATCACTACTATTGGAGGAAATATATATATATTTTTTTCGGCTTTAAGTTTTCATTTGTTCACTGACGTAATGGTTACTAAATAAATATTCAAAAACAACATGTAACCTAGCTTAAACTATTCACATTAGTGAAGGCCATGGCCATGACTAAGGTTATGTCCACGTTTAAACAAGTGGACCAAGGTTAGGGCTTAATAAGAGCCGAAGAAATCAGGAAAGCTATAGCATATTATGTTTTATAACTATAAACTCGGTGTAAGTCTTATATAACTCATCAACTGTTCTTCGCTTGTTTAGTAAAAATAAAAAGTTATTGTTTCTGTAAGCTGATCAGGAAGTTAGATCAATAAAGGAAATTTCTGTGAACCGCTTTAAACTTAAAAATTTAGACGGTGAACTTAGGCTTACAACTAGCGTCAAAGTGAACGTAGCCCGTATATTAAGGAAGAAATAAACTAATTTGTTATAGTTACGTGTATTGTACTTGGCCTTATTTTCACCAAATAATTTAAAAGAACCAACTCAACGAAAGAACGTTACAACATCAAATAACCGTTCACCGGTGGGGTTTACAGATGACATCATATTGAGTAATTCTGTGTTTTTGGATGTAACAATACTTATTATGTCAATGTGTAACCATAAAATTGTGTGAAATACACAGAGTGCCTCAATAGTGGTTAGTGGGATTGACAAGCTAGAAACAGGACTCATTTGAAAAGATGACATGTCACCATTGTCCTTACAGTAAGGTCGCATGTTGTCTTACCAAAGTAACACGGTGACAACGGTGAATTCTGGTTAAATGCAATATTTGTGGCATTTTTTGAAGGGGGGGGGGGTAACTCATATACCATTAGAGACCTTGTAACCAACAAAGTCATGGACATCATCGGTAACAGTAGAGCTGAAATAGGTAATAAATCTTTTGAGTTTGCCTTGGTGTATTAAATACATATAAAAATAATTAAATGTTTTAGAGGAACACTTAGTTTGTAACTGGCGTATTGGTGGTGAGAATCAATTGTTGAGCTGGTATCGCAATTAACTCAAGACTATTTTGTTATTAATCACAAAACTCCATATTTAAATACAGACCGATATTGTTGCAATTTAATAAAACATAAAACCTTTCTCTCGGTTGTATTTTAATGAAATTTTAAAATAACTAAATCAATTCGAATATCACAAATTCTTGAAAAACTCTGCAACGTTTTAAGAAAATGTTTTAGTGGATTAGATGACGTACTTTTTCTTGAGTTTTCCTCTTATAAGAGTTTCCTTTATTATCATTTTTATGCAAAGCCAGACATATCGGTCCAGAGATATAAATAGTACCCTATTTGTGAGTTACATCGAGTAGGAATCAAATATGTATACCTTCTTTAGAACCTAATACCGTATTAAACTAACTCTAAAAATACAGAAACGTCTTTTTAAAAGTAATTTATGTGTCATTACTTAGTTCATTCACTCTTCTTTGAGAACGACGATTATACAGCAGCCCACGCCAAGCGAAAAATACTGAATTAAAAAAAAACTTTCCTTCCCATGAGCCACTCACTTTCCAGTTAGAGTAAATTACTTAACACATGCAGCAAATAATGCGTTGTGTTCCAGATTTTAGTTCCGTGTTCTACACTCTAATTTCACTTGGATATAACACCAGACGACGGGCGGGAATAGAAAACACATTAAAACGGTCGTTCATTCCTTTGTAGGCCCGGCATGGTCACGTGGTTAGGGCGCTCGACTCGCAATCTGCGAGTCGCGGGTTCGAATCCCCGTCAAACTAAACATGATCGCCCCTTTTAGCCGTGGGAGCGTTATAATGTGACGGTCAGTCCCACTATTCGTTGGTAAAAGAGTAGCCCATGAGTCGGCGGGTCGAGGGTTCGAATCCCCCAAACACGATCGCCCTTTCAGCCGTCAATCCCATTATTCGTTGGTAAAATAGTAGCTCCAGAATTGGTGGTGGGTGGTGTTGACTAACTGCCTTCCATCTAGTCTTACACTGCTAAATTATGGATGGCTAGCGCAGATAGCCCTCGTGTAGCTTTGCGCGAAACTCAAAACAAACAAACAATCGTTCCTTTGTTATGGAGACATATCCAAAACCTTTCGGTAAGGCTATGAAACTGTTTACACGCACATATATAAATATTTTACTGTAGATAATTGAATATGTTACTTGTCATTTTTCCTCATAAAAGAGCTTCCACTTGTAATAAGTCACTGTTTAAGAATGTTCATATCATTTCGTTGAGTATGTATTCTTTGTACTCTTGTTGATCTTTGAGGTTACTACTTATGTTAACAGGTACCAAATTAAAACATTCATATAGGTTTTTAAAAATGGACAAAGCATGATATTATACAAGATTATCAAAATTGTTGTCCCCCAGTGGGACAGCGGTAACTTTACGGATTTACGACACTAAATTCAGGGGGTTTGATTGCCCCTCGGTGGACACAGCAGACAGCCCGCTGTAACTTTGCTGTAAGCAAAAGGCACAAACACTCAAAAGCATTAATTTAAAAAGGGGGAATACGGATCTTCGAAAATAAAAAAATATACAAACGAGATAGGTAGCTTAAAATGAAAATGCATTTTTTTAAAAAGTAAACAAACAAGCTTAAGGTTTGAAACATAATGTTGACATTATCTCCTCAAGCTGCTAACCACTATTTGGACTCATACACGAGTGCTATTTGCGCTAGCCGTCCCTAATTTAGCAGGGTAAGACTAGAGGGAAGGCAACTAGTCATCACCACCCATCGCCAACGCTTGGGTTACTCTTTTACCAACGAATAGTGGGATTGACCGTCACATTATAACGCCCTCACGGTTGAAAGGGCGAGCGTGTTTGGTGTGACGGGGATTCGAACCCACGACCCGCAGATTGCGAGTCGAGCGCCCTAACCACGTGGCCATGCCGGGCCCACACAAATTAACAGTTGGAATGATATAATGTACCTTTAAAACCTGCACAGTCTCGGTATCTTTTCATCAGTTTCTTCAGTGATGCTTATCATTTCAACGGTGGCGCTCGAGTAGTTAAAACTGTTCACACGAGTGATTCCAGTAGTCAGGGCAACCACAGAGGCATGTAGGTAAAGAGACCAACATATATTGTCACACATGCACAACCTATTTCCTATCCCTAAAAGCTTCCTTTGAGAATACTCGATTATTTGCAGATATTTTTGGCGTTTTTTACTCAAATATCATATGGCCGTCCGATCAATAAGACGGATATGCTCCCATATCGGAACACTGAAGTATGACAATGTTTTTCCCTCCCACGTTAGCTTACTATAAGTATTACGTACGTCAGTAGACAGTGCACAAAATACCTTGATATAACTAATGCACAGAATTTTCTAAATATGTATTATTATAAATTATAAGAAATCTGTCAGTCGGCAAGTTGGTGATCCTGTCTTCTCAACAGGGCCTGGTACGGTCTGATGGTTAGGTCGCAGGTTCGAATGCTATCACCAAATGTGCTCTCCCTTTCAAGCGTGGAGGGTGTTATAATGTTACAGTCCATCCCACTATTCACTTAGACAAGAAGGGTTCAAGAGTTGGCACTAAATACTCTTAACGAAATGCCTTTCCTTTAGTCTACCAGTTCAAAATTATGGACGGCTAGCGCAAATAAACCTCGAGCAGCTTTGCGCAAAATCCGAAAATCTATATAAATATATTAGTGCTGTCTGTTGTATGTACATGTAACTACTTCGCCCCCTGTTGATGGATCTTCACCAAATTTGGCATGAAGGTTTGTTGGGTCCATGCGGAGATACGTGCACATTTGCGGTATCAAATTTTGTGTTTTGCAGTTTTTATGAGCGTTTTTTACAATTA
>NW_013670655.1:32981-34388 GCF_000517525.1 Limulus polyphemus | reverse complement strand
GAAACAACTTTTCATGTCCTAAGATAACCTATCATTAATCACGAATTCACATAACTTCCGTCCAGGGTACGGGTACTCCAGCTAGTAAATAAGTTACTGACGTCACTTTCGGATCATTACACACCGATAGGGATAAATAAAGAACAGTTTGATTACTGGGAATCAAACCATAACTTAAAATATTTATAAAATCAACACATATGATTTTTTATTTGTATATCACTCTAGACCTTCATTATGGCGGTCTAAACGCAGTACTGCAAGGGGAAGACATAACATGGTGATTTGAAAACTGGAATTCAACCTAACTAGATAACAGTCTTTAAATTTGTCTTTTGATGAGAAACTTACAGAATCTTATCTTTCTAACGATACACCATTCAATGTAGTTACATCACAGGTGGATAGATGTTTCGTCTACTGTAGTAAGGTGCATATAAAACAGTTTGAATACAATAGCGAGGGTCCCCCTATTGGCATGTTTGCGAACTTACAACGCAAGAAACTGGGTTTCGACACCAGTGGTGGGCAGAGCGCAGATAGCCCATTGTGTAGCTTTGTATTTAATTAACTACAAACAGTCCCCCAGCAGCACAGCAGTATGTCTGCGGACGTACAACGCTAGAATCCGGGTTTCGATACCCGTGGTGGGCAGGGCACAGATAGCCCATTGTGTAGCTTTGTGCTTAATTACAAAACAAACAAACAAGTCAAGAAGTCAATAGCGAGGAAAAAATGAATACATTTATTGTAAACAGAGAACCTCATTGACTGAAACTGAATTAGTTTCTATTCTGTTAAAATATATATATATAAATGTTGTATACTACCTTTCACGTGATGAAACAGCTTTATATACGTGTCTTATTACAGTAGACGAAAATTTAAATCTGTCTTTCAATGGCACTTCTGTGGCTCAGTGATAAATTTGAGGGCTCACACTGCTAAAAACTGTTTTTTGTTACTCGTGGTGGGCACAGTGCAGAGAGCCCATGGTTTAGCTTTGCGCTTAACGACAAACAAATAAGTCTGTCAATGTTAGTGTTTGATCCAGAAGTTACAAAAAGGCTATCTGCGTATTGTTGTCCTTAATTTTAAACTGACAGACAATTGAGGGAAGGCAAGCTAGTTACCAGCACCCACAGCCAACTCTCGGGCTACTCTTGTCTGGCCAGTTAGTGAGAATTGACCGTCATTATTTATAAAGCACCCACAGTTTCAAAATCTGGAGTGCTCTGCTGTGGCAGCAGTGGGTTGCGAACCTTGAACCCTTAGGTTCACACACTCGGCCCGAAAGCAATGCAAATTCAGTCTCTAAGAACGTTATACCATCAGCGACCTTTAAATAATTCGATGACGAGGAACCCACTTTGAGATTAATAATGGCTGGAGACGGCTTAAATGGGT
>NW_013670655.1:29184-32062 GCF_000517525.1 Limulus polyphemus | reverse complement strand
AAAAACGGCTGCTGCTATGATTTTGTCTGGTTTATGAGCTCGTTGCTGTCCTAATTTAGGATCTTCTTTTTAATAAGGGGGGGGGGGGCTGGCGAGGATGTTTGCCAAGGGGCACGTGCTGGCTCTCGACGTTCCTGGCCATGAAGCAAAGTAAACAATCGTTCTCTTAATTCTGTGTGGGAGAGGAGAAGTCACTCTTTTCTTGTTGATCATATCTGATCCCCATTTATCTTTTCTTCTCGTCACAGTTAAATTCAACAATTAAATATTCGGGGGTCAGGCGTCCACTTTTACTTTTACCGAGGGAGAGATGACAAGATTAGGGTTACACTTTGGCTCTATAATTTCGGAACTCTTTGAGACATGGCAGATTTTTTTAAACTTGCCCCTGAATTTAAATTAATTAATAAGTAACCATAGTAACATCTGATGCAGCGTTTCTAAGATATAGTATTGACCGGTTAAGAACAAGTACACATCCAATTTTAATTTCCGGAGCGTTCCACCCCCTCTACATCACTGAATATATTATATATATATTTGCACATTTCTCGGTGGCTGGGGAGGGGAGCCCCGGGTCTCCACACATACTCGGCGCCTGTGATTAGTAAGATATTTGTATTTATGGCAAAGCTACTAAGGTTACCTGCCACCGACCCTAATTCTGAACTACTGATCAGAAGATGGTTGTTGCTCTTTCGGTCCAAGCAACACAATTGGTTAGAGGGAAAATATCCAGTCAGCCGCATCCTACCACTCACCGAGCACACTCTGACTATGAATCCTAGGGTTGTTGTCTAAAAAAATGATCTTCGCACTTTGGGATGGGGTTGGCGCGCTATAATCTTTATTCGCTCAGACTAGAGCATCTCAAAAATTGGTGGCGGATGCTGTTCACTAGGTATCTACTTTCTAACCGAACACTTCAAAATCTGGGAAATATCAGCGCAGTCGCTTTGAGCGAAAATTCTAGAACAAACCTTCCACTGAGAAACTAACACTACGTATAGCTTACACGAAGAAGAATTGAACTAAAGAGCAGAAAACACATAGTGGATAATAAAACAAAAATGTAACATTAATATCCGAATATTATATGACCTTTACGGTATAAACTCGCAGTATGAGTTTAAGATAATTCTATCGTTTTTCGTGCTATTTAGATTACAATTATGAAAATATTTGCTCATGTCCTTGACTCTTTGTTAAAAAATGAGGATGAATGGTTTGATTCCATCTGTTTAATATAACGGGGTTTCAGATATTGTGGAACTCTTTCCATGCCAGGTTATAAAACATTCTTTTTTTACTACGTCAACACGACTTGTTCTACAAATTAATATTTTCTATTTAATTATGAAAATCATTTACCCGTGGATACTGCCTTAATAAGGTAAACTCAACGGTTATAGAAATACTAAATGAGAAACGACTGACAGAGCTCATGACAACAGACAATTTTCCCACTTACTACACCAGTGTTTATATCCCAATAATTTCGCATTCTATCCATATCATTTGGCAAATATTTGTTAAACCCATAAACCATACTTATTTGTACAATTTGTGTTCTTCCAGGTAGAAAATTAGAGCAACGTTTGTCTAAAAAAGTTTGTTTGTTTGAAGTTAAGCACAAAGCTACACAATGGGCTATCTTTGCTCTGCCCACCACGGTAGCGAGACCCGGTTTTTAGCATTGTAAGTCCGCAAACATACCTCTGTGCCACTGGGAGGCATCTAAAAAGTACAGAGACCTGGTACTTCCGGTTCTTATGTACCAAGCGAATTCTCAGTGGGGACCGCGGACCCCCGGAGGCCGCAAGAAAGTGTCAAGAGCTGTAGTAAATTCTCAGTATCTATAGGTTCATTCAGTTAGCGCACAAAATGTTTTGCGTGTGTGTGGGAGGGGGGTTTGTGCTGAGAACGTTTGGGAACTCCTGGTTGTAAAGATTTAAGTTGAAGAAACTGAGAGACACTCATCTTAAAGAATTCCTAACACCCCTCTTACTTATAATCATACCATAATTATTCATTAAAATCTCACCTTAACGAATCTCTAACACCCTCTCTTGTTTATAATCATACCATAATTATTCATTAAAATCTCACCTTAACGAACCTCTAACACCCCCTCTTGTTTATAATCATACCATAATCATTCATTAAAATCTCATCTTAACGAACCGCTAACACCCCTCTTGTTTATAATCATACCATAATCATTCATTAAACTCTCATCTTAACGAACCGCTAACACCCCTCTTGTTTATAATCATTCATTAAAATAAAAACTCTTACTACCTTTCGGCAGTAGGGGCGTTATAATATGACGGTCAATCCCACTATTCGTTGGTAAAATAGTAGTCTAAGAATTGGTGGTGGGTGATGTTGACTAACTGCCTTCCATCTAGTCTATCACTGCTAAATTAGGGACGGCTAGCACAGATAGCCCTCGTGTTGCTTAGCGCGAAATTCAAAACAAATGAATTATTACTAAACAAGTTTATAGTCATTAGCCGAATTGAGCCAATCAATCGCTTCGGTAAATATTTTCTTCGCAACAACTTCCAGCTAATCTGTTAATCCCTGTTTGTTTTTCACTAGAAGTATTAATCTCACCAAATACATTTTGTATGGTAGGACTGTTTTCATTTTGAGTGTTATCCTTCATGGATATCCTTTTCTTTTCTTTTTCAATACCATGAATCCGTTTTCATGTTTTTTAGATGTTTTTTTAAGTGAAATACTTCGTAAGACAATTCATACATTACTTATAACGCATTGGCATTTTTAAGTAAAGTAATTATTACATTACCTATATCACATTGGCCTTTTTAAGTAAAGTAATTATTACATTACCTATAACACATTGGCATTT
>NW_013670655.1:14890-28268 GCF_000517525.1 Limulus polyphemus | reverse complement strand
CAACCAGTTTACAGTCAAACTGAACCAGCATAAAAGTTATGCAGTCCCGAAGAAAGTTCGAAATATTTCAAGAGAGATTGGCATGAGCCATTATTAACATGTAATGTGATCTTGAAACTGGTTTACCATCTTCATGTTCCTTGGTCTGCTTCTGATCTTGGCATTACAGTAAATTTTATATACTAGCCATACGACTAACTTGATTTAGAATTAATTTGACTTCTTGAGATGTACTCTTTTACTCACCAGTTTCTTTAGTCAAGTACTCATTCAACGAACTGAGATGACATAGGGGTTACAAAAGTCCAAACATTGCCCAGCCTCTATTAGTCTTCGTGGGACCGTAAGAGTACATGCCAAGTTTGGTGACAGTCGGCCCAGCGGCTCGCCAGATACAAGCGGACACACCGCATATTTAGTTTTATAAAATAATGGTTTAAGATGAGAAAACTTTTAGATGCATTTAAAGAAATAATAATAATAATGTGAAAACATTACGAATATGGAAGATTTAGACTGTGAATTTACAGAAAAATTATCAAAACGGGATTCTCTTTGCCTAAGTTAATTTGAAATTTCTTCTGTAGTTCTGGAGGTTAATGTTAGGTGTCCAAAACAACGAAGAAACAAATGTACAACAAGACATGCTGAAAAAAGCAACAAAAACTTAGGTCCTCCCTTACTACTCTGTAGGTTGAGATTTAAAGGTTTTGTTTTTTCTCTCGAATTCCTTTGTCTGTGCGTTTAAAGGTTGGATTTTTTTCATCTCCCGAAATTCCATTAAAGTACAAGTAATATGGAACGTAAAGCAACCACTGTGTTGGGTTGAATCTCGAAACAGAAGAATGCATGATAAAACAAAGCACCATGTGTGTTTTAAAACGGGTTCTTTAGGAACGCCCCATTCTATTCATTCTTTGATGACTTTTTCAGCCTTAAAACACACACACACCTGACATTAAGCTTTATTCAGTTTTACGCCACCTAGTGGATAATATGATTGTTTTGTGTTCCCACCTTCCTTGACCTACTTTTGTGTAATTTTCTGTTATATGCAGATAGAAAAATGTGTTTGTATTTGTATGTCCACTAACGACTAGAAGAGGGTTAGCTGAGGTCGCATAGCCTGTGAATTTTTAGAAATGAAATAATTATTATACCGAAGAAAGCAAACAAATCATAAATTAAAAACTGTATATTTTAAGATTTAAAAAATCTAACTTAAAGTCCAATCATCTCTTCCTAATCTGAAACTTTATCCCTTAATCTTTCGAGCTGTCTTCATCTTCGGGTCACGGGATGGAACTCCGTCACCGAACATACTTGCCCTTTGAGCTGTGAGGGCGTTATAATATGAACAGTCAATGCCACTATTCATTGGTGAAGACACCAAGAGTTGGCTGTTGATGGTGTTTACTAGCTGCCTTCCCTCTTGTTCATCACTTCAAAATTAGTCCTCCGGTGGAACAGCTGTAAGTTTATGGACTTACATCGTTAAAATCCGGGATTCGACTCCCCACGGTGGAGACAGCAGATAACCTAACGTGGCTTTGTTGAAAAAATAACCAATAATAACACTTCAAGATTAAGGGCAGCTAGCTCAGATCTCTCTGGAGTAGCTTTGCGCGAAATTCAATAACCAAACAAACGAGCTGTCCTCCCCCTCCTTGTTCAACCACTTTACGAAACGGAAGTTTCATTTAAAATAACATAACAAAAAGAGGTTTGCTCGATCATGCTTAGCCTATAAACACTCATCTTAGATGATGATCCAACAGTTGGCCTAGCGATGAAAGAACTCGCTGCTGGAATACTTCAGGTGTGTCGGATAAAAGCAAACTGACTCGAAGTAATAGCTCACAAACAAGTCACGTGCTATCAGTTTTACCATGGTCTTAAGTAAATATGCCGCATGCAACCATCATATCTTGAACAGCTCCCCAAAACAAAACGTTTAACCGTTATTCAAGGTGAAACAAACAACAACATTTTGCGGCTATAACATCAGAAAATCTTTATTACAAAGTTAATAGAAGTTAAAACAAACCTTTGTGGAAATAAAGTGTCACAGATAAGAAAATATCCAACAAAATGTTGTTTAACTGCTTATTTTTAAAACTATTTACAAGCTGATAAACAACTAAATTATATGGTTTTGTAAAATTACCAAAATGTCAGTATTTCGACGAAAACATTGAACATCGCGTTTTCGTAACCATATTTAGCTGTTGTTTTACATTATACCTAACCGTCCTCCTCAGATCCGTATAATTATCAGTATGGAAAAAAAAATTAAAATTTTAACAGAAAATAGGGATCGTTGGTTATTTGTAGAATTGCCATAAGAATTATCAAAAACAAAATAAAAAGGACACAAACAAGTAAGGTAATATTAATTGGACAGATTTTTAAACGATTTTCAATTCCTACTTTCCGTTCAAATTATAATTTTTCTCCCATATTTTATTTGTTCAGTATTTATATGTCCATGGAATGGACACAACATCTTTAACCTTTTCGTATAGTCATAACTCTGATAGCTATAACTTTTAGTAGAATTAAAAACCACAGTCACAAAGTTATAAAATGTAATCCTTACTTTGGCCTGCAGATAAGTTTGTAAAGTTGCCAAAGTAGGGATTACATTTATAAATTATGTGATTGTGGTTTTAATTCTTGTTTCATTATTTTTATAGCAGGATCCCTACTTCATTTTAAAATTTATAACTTTTTAATACTCTTATTTCTTTACTATTTATGTTATACCTGTATAAAGTATATACTTTACCTTTAGAAACTGTAGCCTGTCTATCCGTTGATATGTAGCGCCATCTGTTTGTTTGAATTGGGTTGAAAAGATATTTAAGTACGTCCATGATATGTTTACCATTTATAAAACATCTGTATGTATTTATCAGAATATCAAAAGCGGATACCTACAGACAAATCAAGTAAACTGGAGAAATCTTGTAGCAATAGTCCGAGCCGTCTAGAGGCTAGCCCCGCTGATGTGATCAGGTAGGTAGTAGACGAAAAAGCTGCTATTTTAGAATTTTTGGAATTGTTATACCGGAAATGTTAACGACATTTTCAGCGTATTATTAGTATACATGCTTATAATATAACGTTATCAATACTTTGAATGGTCAGTTTTTCGCTTTGGAATTCAGTGGGCGGCGCGTGAATTATTTGGAAACTTTGGCGATCCCTACTACTAAGCAATAATGATAAGGTAATCCACAAACGCCACTATGTTTACTTTAACGTACTAAACATAACTAATAAAAAAAAACACTGGTTCAATGAAATGGTCCCACATGTAGAAATGGTGGTACACGTATTTAAAGAACGTTTTGCATAAATCTGTTCCTGATTAAAGATTCCTGATTCATAAATTGACTTCCAGTATAGTGACTCGAAGTGTGGAAATAGAACAGTAGAACAACTTCAAAAAGTACAGGTTTCGATGAACTGTCGTATTTCAAATAAATCAAAACCTTTGTCACTTTTAAGGGTCAAATCTCGACTACTATGTTTCTCAATATCAGTATTTAATAATAACAACTTCTGATCAGAGTAAGCTACGTACTTAGAGCGACAACTAAATATCATCCTGGCCATCAGTGTATCTAATTGAATATACTGATATACTACTATGTTTCTCAATATCAGTATTTAATAATAACAACTTCTGATCAGAGTAAGCCATGTACTTAGAGCGACAACTGAATATCATCCTGGCCATCAGTGTATCTAATTGAATATACTGATATACTACTATGTTTCTCAATATCAGTATTTAATAATAACAACTTCTGATCAGAGTAAGCTACGCACTTCGAGCGACAACTAAATATCATCCTGGCCATCAGTGTATCTAATTGAATATACCCTTACTCTGATCAGAAGTTGTTATTATTAAATACTGATATTGAGAAACATAGTAGTATATCAACGTAGGTATATTCAATTAGATACACTGATGGCCAGGATGATATTTAGTTGTCGCTCTAAGTTTTTCTTACATTTTACTTATCATGATTAGGATGCATTGTTTCATCAGTTGGGTACCCTCTCGGTTAACGATATTCATGGCAGTAAACCCAGTAATCTCTTATGAGGTTTGGCCAACATAAAATATATGGGTTAGTCCTAATGACTGTATTTCCTGTAAAGTTTGTGTTCACGAAAGCTAGAAATGATCCAGATTTTAATTCTAAATATTAATATATAAAAATAGAAGATGCACCTGATGAGAAGCTATAATCAAAATTATAGAAATAAGATGCATGAACTCACAACAAAACAGCTGCATCCAACCGCAGACGTGGAAAATGGTTGAAGAATTGAAGAAAAAGAAGAGCAACATACAGCTGATGCATAACATAATCGTGATGACAGACAGACCAACGAACACTGTGGCAGCCCTGAAGGCAGAAGATGTTATGGTGTTAAAGTCGTCCAATCGGCCTTCGCAGAAAACGTCCTGACCATCTTGCACCAGACGGCATGCTTGCCACAGGCCAAAATGACCAGTGCCCTTACTTTGTTGAGTGTCCCCTAGCCAGTGTGGCTGGACGAAGATGACAACGTTGATGATGGCGAAGCAGACAGTAAAAACTCCCCATAACACTCCGACTGCTTTGGAATTTTTCAGTTGTTGTGATTGGTAAGTATCTCTCTCGCGAGGGTCAGTTTCTGACATGTAGTCCAGTTTAGGTTGCATGATTTCGATATTTGGTGGTTTCCAATTTACCACGTCCGGTTCTTATCCACTATTTACTTGGATTTCTGTATTAGCTTCGCATAAGTATGATAAGTCTAGGAAGCTAACCCAACCAGTTTTCCAAGCACCCTAATAAATCGCACTGACTGTGAAATGATCGCCTAAATTACTGTTCAGAGCTGTTATCGAACACGTGCACACATACGCTCGTTTGTCTCGAGCCTGATTACATTTTCTGTGCAGACCTACTCTTCATGCCTGGTTGTTAACTATCAATAATGTACCATGTAGTTGTTCCGGCCAATGGGAATAGTGTTCGCGTTCGCGTTCGAAAAACGTGTCTTATGCGCGCTCCCGGAAGAAATCACCGAAGTACGGCGCAGTAAGTCACGTGTAGTGAGCAGTGTTGTTTTTGCTTGAGGTTTTACTCCTAAATGAGGCCAAGGTCAAGCCAATAAGTTACATTACTTGTGCCAATAGTTCTTCCACACTTAAAAAATTTTTCACAGTTGGGAGTGATAATATTTCTGGATATGTGATCTAATATTTCAGAAAACATTAGTGGTACGTTGCTCGCGTTAGTTATCAATGTTTGTCTAGAGCTTACAAATAAATAAATTTCTTGTTACAATAAAAATATTCAGCATTTAGTTAAAAAAGAGAGAGAGAGAGAGTTATTTAAAGGTAGTGGTATAAAGTACTTATTTGTTTGAAAAGTTAATTTTGCCTTTTCCACACATTTACCATTGTTGTTTTTAATTTAAAATATACTAAATTATTACCTCAAGATGCTTCTGTTCGGAATCCTGTCTCTCAATGGGTCAGCGGTAAGTTTACAGACTTCCGATGCTCAAATCCAAGATTCGATTACCCGTGGTGGATAGCACGCAGATAATCCATTTTGTGCTTTACGCTAAAAACAAACAAATCGAACCAAAAAAGCAGAATCCTACTATTTTAGCTTGGTTTATTAAAGTCTACAAATATAATCATGTATATATATGTGTGTGTAATAATCTTACATGTGAAGGGAAATTATGTCAGTCATTTCAACACCAGTGAAACAGAAGATTTTAAACTTGGGATTTTCTAAATGGGCTAACACTTCTGACCCAAGAATGGTTTTAGAGTTCAGTTAAGTGTATTTAAACCATGTGCCATTTTTCGGGTCACGGAATTAGCCGAGAGTGGTCAGTTCGGGACCGATAA
The DNA here is from genome assembly GCF_000517525.1 of Limulus polyphemus. Taxonomy (NCBI): domain Eukaryota; kingdom Metazoa; phylum Arthropoda; class Merostomata; order Xiphosura; family Limulidae; genus Limulus; species Limulus polyphemus. The sequence goes on along the minus strand of NW_013670655.1, from coordinate 22,333 downwards.
CTGCAGGCTCATGGTCACCGAGCTGCGGAGCGTGTTTCTCCTGAACTCGACCCGAGTTCGCCGTGCAAGGGAAGCGAGAGACAGGAAACAAGAGCACAAATTACAAGAACATTTATTGTCACAATACAATGCAAAAACCAATAGTTAACAAAATAACAGGACAAGCGTTTCCTGTGGATATATGTCGAACTGATGAGAAATTAGTCAGATATTTTATTAAGAAGTTCTTACCAGTTCATTGTGACCCCCCCCCTTTGAAAGGTATGGAAAATAAGCTAAAATCCAAATAAAAAAATAACCCTGACAGGTTAAGTGAAAATTAATTAACATAGATAATCCAATTGCTTACCCTATAAGTTATGCCAAGAAGTTGGCCAGGTGTTTAGAGCGCTTGTCTCGCAATCTCAGGATCGTGGGTTCGAATCCCCACCAAACATGTTCGCCCTTTCAGCCGTGGGGGGCGTTATAATGTTACGGTCAATCCAGCATTGGTAAAAGAGTAGTCCAAGAGTTGGCGGTGGGGAATGATGACTAGCTGCCTTCCCTCTAGTATTTTACTGCTAAATTAGGGACGGCTAGCGCAGATAGCCCTCGTGTAGCTGTGCGCGAAATCCAAACCAAGCCAAACCCAATAAGGCTTTGAGTCCCTTAAATTCAAAATATGCTAAAACCCATAGTGAAAGTAGAACCCGGATTTTACTAAAAGTTACGCTGAAAATAAGACTAATGCAAACAACGAGTTTAAATAAACCCTGCCTTATTTGAAAGTCAGTAGTGTTTGTTTTAGAGCAAAGCCATATTGAGCTATCTACTGTGTCTCGGATTTTAGCGTTGTAGGTCAGTAAACTGTTCCATTAGGGGACTATTCGGATATCAAGGTCGTTAAATCAGTCCACTAAAAGTGAACATCAACAAGAAAACAAAAGTTAGGGTAAAACTAAATAAACTCAGCGAAAATCTATAAAATGTCTCTACGTAGAGTCTATTATTCTAAATAAAAGATCTGCCAAAAAAATACCAACATTATATTCTACTCCAAGTCTAACGTTTAAAATTAGAGGTTTGCTATAATCTAAAAACGGGAAGTCTTCAAAAATCGGAAGTTCCCGGGGCAAACCTGACTTTATTTATAAAAATAATGTGCACAAAGTCAAGTTTGCTCTCGGCCCCTTTGTCAGCGAGCGATTTGCGTGTCTGTAGCAAAGGGCGTGGCCCTTCTAACTATTGTAGGATTTGTCCTCAAGGAAAACAGTGTTTCTCTAACTACATTACTAATTATTTTCCCAAGAGAACACCAGTAATAGTTTATCAGGAACTATGCTTAAAGCGCCCTTTAGCGAAAGGGAAGGTTGAGAACTTACTTAAACGCCTCACTGCGTGGAAACCGAGAACGATGAAAAATACAATAATTTAAATAATATTAACTAGGGGATTAGAAAACGCTTAGTACAGTTTAATAACACATATATCTATATAAACAATGAAGTGAATGTATTTCAATTTACAATTTGAAGATTTTTAATCCAGTGTAAATTTTGCTGTGCACATAAAAAAGTATGTTATGATAAACTTTAAATTTGTGGTCTCAAAAACTTGTACATTAACGTGAGTGCGTAATTAGAATAAGTTAAACAAACAACTCTTTGGAATACAAGTAACACGAGGTTTCTCTGGAACGTAACCAATGTCAGAGAAGTTTTGAAGAGGGGGGGAAGAAAAGGGACATTAAGTTACTTTACATTCGTGATCTACTATAAAGTGATGTAGGCAACTGGAAACTGGAACCCAACACACACTGATTGTGATCTGTCACACAGAAACGAAAGAGATACTGAAGAATTTGAAGTAAAATGATTAAATAACAGAATCATAAATAGTAGGCAGAGTGAAATAGAGTCTCAATATGAGCAGCACAGAAAACTATAAATACACTGTTTGACTAATGGTAATCACACAGACGAGGAGTCAATTTTACAAACAAACTTGCTATTCTGCTCCTGCATTCAATCTGTATAACAACGAAAACCAGCACAATTCAGTACCATATATGGTGTGGAAAAGAAATAGACATTTTATATGGCAACAGTCACACATTAGAAGAGGAGCGACTTATAAGAAAAGATGCTTACCACACGTAACTCTTAAGTCATGTAACACGTGAGACAACGAATGTTAGAGTCCTCCAGATTTTCACCTTAACAGTAGATTTAGACTATGCCAAGTTTATAAAAATAAACAGTAAAGTACATGCTTGTATTTACTAAACTATAAGGAAGTAGGTTAGTGGTACCAGGTACAACACCAGCATTTATGAAATATATATTTAATCACCTTTAGCAACGACAGGCCAGGCTCTTGTTTTCTTTTAAATATATAATACTAAAAAAAAGTAATGGTTAAAACTTTGTGATATAAAACAAATATAAAACTCGCGAATTAATTAACTTTTTGTCTTTGTGGGTAGATTTAACTTGCTTCTAGTTAACAAAATATGAACATAACTATAAAATCTGTGAAAGTCTGCGGATTGTTTTGTTTGTTTTAGAAACATTGTGAAGCTTTTCGCTTAACAACCAACAGACTTTTAGACTAAAACATATATAGAATCTGGGACTTTCTTATTCTTCAAGAATAAAGAAACATCAATATTATTTGTATTTGTGGGTCTTTATGTGTATCACAATTAAATAAAAATTAGAAAGTTGATTAAGTTATAAATGTTTTATGAACATTAACATAATCAAGAGGGGCAAAGGATGATAAGTTCCCCACCTCCTGAAAGATGATTCCTGAGATTTGTTAAAAACAATTAAAATTATTAAAATAAGGGTGATGATTTCTCAATAACCATGCGCTTCGACAGCAAGCATTTTTTTTATAAAATGGCCAACACTTCTATGTATTTCTTTAATAAAATGGCCAACACTTCTCTATTTGTTTGTTTGTAATTAAACACAAAGCTACACAATGGGATATCTGTGCTCTGTCCACCACGGGTATCGAAACCCGCATTCTCGAGTTGTAAGTCCGCAGACATACCGCTGTGCCACTGGGGGGCCACTTTTTATATTTCTTTAATAAAGTGGCCAACACTTCTATGTATTTCTTTAATAAAATAGCCAACACTTCTATGTATTTCTTTAATAAAATGGCCAACACTTCTATATATTTCTTTGGAGCCATTTCCTAATTTGCCACTAACCCCGAACTAGTGCAGGATTTAGAGGGGGGTGCAACCCATGCAATTGCATGAGGCCTTGAGCCCCAAAGAATGGGGGCCTCATTTTTGAATCAACCTTGGAAGGGGGCCTCCAGCATCGAAGTATTTAAAGGAAGCCTCAAAGGGTCTAAATCCGACCCTGCCCCGAACCTTTAATTCTAATTGCGCCAACGACTATAAACTTTTAACATGTTGTTGTAATAAATGTATAATAAACTATATTTACAGCCACCTTTTGTTTACATCCGTTGAAACGAAGTGCGCTTCCATGCGCATTTAGATAGTAAAGTGCGCGCACATTTTGAGGACAGACAAAACCGAGTATTTTTATTACAGTTTGTGTATACGCTATTTAGAAAGTGTTAATAAAAACATCAAACATCAAGTGACCTAAGCTCAAGATTCACATATATTACCCTCCAAGGTTGCATGGCGATGCTACAAACTTTAATGAAACTATATTTACTCTACGAAAAATTGAAATAAAATTCATGTAATTCCAGTTTGGTAGTAAAATATTTACAATGGTTTGGTAAATTAATTGTAAACGTATGACATTAGTGAAGAAAAAGAAAGAATCTATAAATGGCGCACAGGCTTAATCTGCTTTTTGCTACTATCAAACCCTGGAAGCAGTTTGGTGTGCTCCTCTGATCTCCGACTGAATGTCGTTTAGTAAAATTAAATTGTGTTGCTTTAGATAAGTATATTTTTACGCAGAATTATGTTAAATTGGCCAACAGAAACTCGTTGTTTGTTAGAGGATTTTCGCGCAAACCTACACAAAGGGTTATCTGCGCATAGCCATCCCTAGTTTTGAACTGATATACTACAGGGAAGGTAGATATTCAACAGAGTTCAGTTCTTCACTGGATAGTAGGTTTGGCTGTTACTCTTATATCTCACCCATGACCTAATGTGCGGAACGAATTTTAGCGGCAACGGAACACGAATCGTAAATCCTAGAATTCGTAGTCTGATACTATGCCACGCAGGAACAACCTGTCTAATTATTTTTCATGTTCTTCTAAGACTTCCTAGTCATGTGAAATAAGTGCTTATCTGTTTGGATGTGGCCTAGCCTATTGGTTATCGTTCCCCTGTTAATCTGAGGGTTCATGGTTCGCGTCCTGTTGCTGAAAATCTGCACTTTGGGGCTGTAGGTGAGTTATAAGTGTTACGGTCAAATCCCACTATTCGATCAAAGTAGACGGCTAGTGCAGATAGAGCTTGTGTAGCTTTGTGGAATTTCTAAAACATACATGTCTGTTTACAGGTTAAGGAATAAAATGCTTCCGACAACCATAAGATAAAAGATTTTTAAATTTAGGCCAGATGTTAGATGTTCAGGAATTTTTGCCTTTTGGAATGTCGTATGAAGTGGGTGCATCCGTATACAAAAACAAAAAAACATTCGAACAACTTGTCACGAAGTACAACGATAACTCGTTTCGTGGATTTCTCGCTTCTACTCCTTTCTAACGTCCTTCGACGTAGTTTTATGCAATTTAGTGTCTTTTGGACAGTGAGTCAGTAAATAGCTTGAACTGTTTCTTGTACATAATACGAGGGTGATCAAATATGTCTTTAATTTGCGTCGGATGTGTTGACCAATAAAAATAAAAATCACAAAATCTTGAAAACTGGCTGGGCTGGCCTAGTGGCTACTGTGCGCGGATTGTGACTAAAGATTCTTGGTCCTGTAGTCGCAAAAAAACAACGAAAACTCCACAGTTTTGGGTGGTGGGTGTGCTAGAAGACTGTCCGTGAAAACTCATTGTTCAGTTAGATAAGAGTAACTCAAAATTTTGCGGTGGGTGCTATTGAATAGCTGCCTTCTGGCTAGTCTATCAGTTCAAAATTAGCTACACAATGGGTTATCTGTGGTCTGTCCACCACGGGTATCGAAACCTGGTTTCTAGTGTTGTAAGTCAGCAGACATACCGCTGTGCTACTGGGGATGGGTGGGGGAGGGTCAAAATTAGAGACGGTTATATACAGATAGCCTTTGTATAACTGTGCGCGGAAATTCTGAAACAAACAAAACGAATCTCGATAAATTATATAGGCTATCCATATTTACCCTCATTGATAGCCTCCCATTGACTCGGAGGTAAGTCAATAGGTTTACAATAGTAAAAATTGGGCCTCTATCCCCGTTGTGGGCAGAGCACAGATGACCCATAGTGTAACTTTGTGCTTAACAATAACCGAACCAACTTCATTGATAAATATCGTACTTTTAACAAATATTGCACGGTGTACAATACAACGACACGAATTCACAGTGCTACGTATTATACAGATCTAGTGAAGGGGATACAATTGCTTTGCACGGTGTACAATACAACGACACGAATTCACAGTGCTACGTATTATACAGATCTAGTAAAGGGGACACAATTGCTTTGCACGGTGTACAATACAACCACACGAATTCACAGTGCTACGTATTATACAGATCTAGTGAAGGGGATACAATTGCTTTGCACGGTGTACAATTCAACGACACGAATTCACAGTGCTACGTATTATACAGATCTAGTGAAGGGGATACAATTGCTTTGCTGAAGAGATTAATGAATGGTTGTTGTACAATAAACATGCTACGACATACAACAATAAACCTAGTGGTACACGCGTGTAACAATTTTAAAACTACATGGTTCAACCTTAGTTAAATTTCATTTTTCAATAATTCTATTTTATGTTTGCCAGACGGAACAAAACCAATCGAACGAACTTCCCTCAGGTATCTTACCCCCCCCCTTTTTACAAAATTCGGTTTTGACGAAAAATAACCCTCTTTTTCGTGGAATTTGGAGTGATGCAAAAAACACTGAAAATAAGAATGCGGATGCGTAACCAAGGGGATGTGTGTGCAGACCTGACCAGATTGATCACGTGCTAAGCTTGTTTAGTCTTATAATACACGTGAGCACGTGACGCGTTGGTGTGAACTGAATACACAAAGTTGTCTGGGCCTTTCCGCTTCTCTGAATGCCCAGACCTTCGACAAGGTACACTGCTGACCCCCAATTCTGTCGTGGGCAGTTTTGTGTACATTCGTCTAAAGTTCTATTCTATAAAATAGATTTGTTTCTTTGTCTATGACTTGAAAGTTTAATTTAAGCTACAAATTTTGTGTGAAAATATTTCTCGATAGTTTTAGTAAAACTTGATAACATTATTTCACCAAAAACGTTATCGGTCATAGAGTCATATCATAATGTTTTTGAATGCAATTCGTGAGTTATGAGTCCTTGATTAGCGCCATCTAAATACCAATCTTCATCCATCTGAATGTAAATAACTCGCCGAATCACGTTTTCAACAAGTCAAAATGTTAACAGCACTGTTTCCTTGTTTGTAGCCCCCCCCCCAGTGGCACAGCGGTTTGTATGCGGACTTACAACGCTAGAATCCGGGTTTCGATACCCGTGGTGGGCAGAGCACAGATAGCCCATTGTGTAGCTTTGTGCTTAATTACAAACAATCCTTGTTTGTTATTTAGCACAAAGATACACAATTAGGCTATCTGTGCTGTGGTAACCGCTTGTATCGAACCCCGAATTTTAGCGTTATAAACCCCCCCCCAAAAAAAACAAAAAAACTTACCGCTGAACCACAGAAGGGCTAAGACAGTATTATATTGAAAATTTCGATCACATATTGAAATATACATTACAAGTTTTAATGGTTTACAAACTTTTTATATACATGTATGAATTATGCTCTGTCGGCGAGAGTGTTTTCTCACATGAATGATTGTTGTTGTTTGTTATTAAGCACAAAGCTACACAAAGGGCTATCTGTGCTCCGCCCTCCACAGGTATAAAACCCGGTTTTCAACAGTATAAGTCCGAAGAACTACCGCTGTGCCACTTGTAGGCACAAGAATGAAGATATGAAAATTAAATATTTTCTATGACGGTCAAGAGTGATTACATCTAACTCACAATTTGAAAATATAATATTTAGAAACTTAGCATCATATTTTCGTCATAATGAGGTCTCTTGTGTATATAATTAACATAACGTCTTTCTGTGTTACAACTAAAGACCTTTGTATGTATATAATTAACATAACGTATTTCTGTGTTAAAGAGTTTCATTTGTATATAAAACTAGCATCTCTCTGTGTTACAGAGTTCTTGTGTATATAACATTAATGTTCTATTTTTGTGTATATAAAATTAATGTTCTATTTTTGTGTATATAAA
>NW_013670655.1:10563-14062 GCF_000517525.1 Limulus polyphemus | reverse complement strand
ATGTATATAATTAACATAACGTCTTTCTGTGTTACAACTAAAGACCTTTGTATGTATATAATTAACATAACGTATTTCTGTGTTAAAGAGTTTCATTTGTATATAAAACTAGCATCTCTCTGTGTTACAGAAACCTTTGCGTATATAAACTAACGCGTTATTTCTGTGTTAAAGTGTTTCTTTCGTATATAAAACTAATATTCCATTTCTGTGTTACAGAGTTCTTGTGTATATAACATTAATGTTCTATTTTTGTGTATATAAAATTAATGTTCTATTTTTGTGTATATAAAATTAATGTTCTATTTTTGTGTATATAAAATTAATGTTCTATTTTTGTGTATATAAAATTAATGTTCTATTTTTGTGTATATAAAATTAATGTTCTATTTTTGTGTATATAAAATTAATGTTCTATTTTTGTGTATATAAAATTAATGTTCTATTTTTGTGTATATAAAATTAAAGTATTTTGAGCTTCTGCGTACATGGAATGAATGTTTCGTACGTCAAATTTTAGAAGGGAAACAATAACTCAGTAAATTAGAGCATTTCTTTACTTTTCGTTTTTACGTGATGTCTACGGCTCTCTGTTTTAATTAGTAAAGATTATTGTAAATAAAATATCCTATTCATGAAAGTTTACCTACATGTTTTCATGAGTAAGAAAGAGTGGTCACATTTTGTGTGAAAATTGTAGCCACACATTATAAATATTTCAGTTGATCGTGTGTTTTTTTAACTACACTGATGTAAGATTTTGTACAACTTATGGCAAGTGTTCTGTACTTTAAACAGCAACTGTCAACAGTAAGTTAATGCAATGCTTAAAAGTTTATTCGTTGTTTTTTAAAACATTTAAATAAACGTATCGTAATGAATATCACTGACATTTTTGGCGGGCTGATAATGGCCAGGTGAATTTAATTATAACTTAATACTTACACCTAAAGTTTTAATGGAAATTTAAAAGTTAAAAAAAGTTTTAATACATTTGTTTCAATTTTATATGTTTTATAAGAATCTTTTAACTATTTTTGTGTATTATATTATTATTATATAAAAAACCGATAGTAGCCAAAAGCACTGATTAATTCTTTGATATCCTAGAAATGACACAATTATGTAAAGAATGGAGGAGAAAAAATTAAACCATAAATTAATCTGAGCATGTGTTATAAAGAGCGTTTCAGACTTCGGTCGTTTATTTATTATTTATTTTTTGTTAAGTGTTGTAAGCCTCCAGACTTACTGCGGAGCCACCGGATGGCTTATTTTATTTATATATTTACTTTTTCAATGATATATTGTACAGCGTAATGCTGTATTTCTTTGTTTGCTAAATCGTTATGTACCTATAGCTGAAAATGGTATCATTTACGTAAGAAATTACAAAACAATGTCGCGCGAAAACAAATCACTTTCATTTAAACACTTCAAACTTACAAGTGGATATGGAATACAGATTAATAATTCTATTGATTGTAAGCTTCTTGAATTTAATATGAAAAATATAAAGATAGATCATGCAGTGTAGAAAGAATTCTGATTATATATATATATATAGAGAGAGAGTTTGGTTATTGTCAAGCACGGTTATAGAAACTCAAATGTTAGCGTTGTAAGCAGACTTACTGTTGAACCACTGAAGGGCATATGTATATAGAGAGAGAAATTAACAACGATTTATAAGCATAATCAAAAATGTTTTATGTTATGCATAAAATATTTTCATTATGCTTATAAATCGTTGTTTGTCAATTTAATATAAAAGAAATACAATGAACCAAAACAGTTACTATAAAACATGTCGCCATCACGAGGGAATGTTCAGAAGGTAAGCGGATTAAATTTCACAGATTTAGGAATTTGAGCAGTCTAGTTGGTAAAGGGATGTAATATACAAACTGGTACAAAAGGCAATATGAATTTTTATGTAATGAATCAATAAAATAATTATACAATATATAGATAAAAATGTAGTGTGTGTCTAACCATTAAAAATATGGTAACATATAATGATCTGAAATAACAACTAAACAGTTAATAATCGTATTTCCTTCCAGCGATTTTAATAAATTCTTGCATTTTCATATTTTATCTCGCTTAATTGCATTCGTTTGTTTTTTGCAGTGTTTTATCTGATTTCTGTAAGTAATTAGGCGTACTTTCAAAATTTCCTGTGAAAAAATGTATTAAAGGGAATGACATATTTGATTGTGTATGATATAGACTAAATCATATTATACATATTTATATAATAAAAGCCACTCTCTGTTCGTAACGATAGACTCTCTGTTGGTAATGTCCAAATTAGGTCAGTGGTTTGTCTCATGGGGAAGTCTCGAGGGAGGATTCTTTTATAATTCTTTTTAATTATTAATTCACCATGTTTGAGAAAATATTACAATATTAGAAAAAAATACAATAGCATGATACTTTAAAGAATAAAATTATTCCTTGATATTTAAAAAAAAACATTTTGGCATGTGCGTAATGTTCAATCTTAAAAAACGCGCATTTTTTTAAAAAACAACGATTATTTTATTCACAATTCTATAAAAATGAAGATTGTTTCCAGTCTCCAAATTACTAAAATACAATAACTTACTGTACAGGATAAAAAAAGTGGTAATGACCCCGATGAAACTGGAAAACAATCTCATACACGACATTTGTTTGAAAATGTCAATGAATAAAATATGTGTCAACCAATGTGATTAACATTGAAGTAAACGTACTGTTAGCTAAGAAGAATAAGTGTGTATATATATGGAAGTTTAAAATACTTGACTCTCTACATAACAGTACATCAAACTTTACAAGACTTGCCACAGTGATGGGTATAAACTTCTGACGAACTCGAGAAATATTCTGTAAGTTAATATATGAAACTTGTGTAAGTCGAAAAAACTCAGTTATGATAGCACTGTTTATTTGTAGTTATACAGTCAGAAATCAGTTGTGATGGTACTGTTTATTGATAGTTATTTAGTCAGAAATCAGTTATGATGGCACTGTTTAGTGGTAACTGTATGGTCAGAAAACAGTTATGATGGCACTGTTTAGTGGTAGTTGTATGGTCAGAAATCAGTTATAATGGCACTGTTTAGTGGTAGTTGTATGGTCAGAAATCAGTTATGATGGCAATGTTTAGTGGTAGTTGTATGGTTAGAAAACAGTTATGATGGTACTGTTTAGTGGTAGTTGTATAGTCAGAAATCAGTTATGATGGCACTGTTTAGTGGTAGTTGTATAGTCAGAAATAAGTTGTGATGGTACTGTTTATTGATAGTTATTTAGTCAGAAATCAGTTATGATGGCACTGTTTAGTGGTAGTTGTATAGTCAGAAATCATTTATGATGGCACTGTTTAGTGGTAGTTGTATAGTCAGAAATCAGTTATAATGGCACTGTTTAATGGTAGTTGTATGGTCAGAAATCAGTTATGATGGTACTGCTAACCATACAACTACCACTAAAAAATCAGTTATGATGG
>NW_013670655.1:4838-9563 GCF_000517525.1 Limulus polyphemus | reverse complement strand
CACTGTTTATTGGTAGTTATATAGTCATTACCACTAAACAGTGCCATTGTAACTGATTTTTGACTATACAACTACCACTAAACAGCGTCATCATAACTGATTTCTGACTATACAACTACCACAAAACAGTGGCATCATAACTGATTTTTGACTATACAACTACTACTAAACAATGCCATCATAACTGATTTCTGACTATACAACTACACTAAACAGTGCCATCATAACTGTTTTCTGACTAAATAACTATCAATAAACAGTACCATCACAACTGATTTCTGACCATACAACTACCACTAAACAGTACCATCATAACTGTTTTCTAACCATACAACTACTACTAAACAGTGCCATCATAACTGATTTCTGACCATACAACTACTACCAAACAGTGCCATCATAACTGATTTCTGACCATACAACTACCACTAAACAGTGCCATTATAACTGATTTCTTGTATGGTCAGAAATCAGTTGTGATGGTACTGTTTATTGATAGTTATTTAGTCAGAAAACAGTTATGATGGCATTGTTTAGTGGTAGTTGCATGGTTAGAAAACAGTTATGATGGTACTGTTTAGTGGTAGTTGTATAGTCAGAAAACAGTTATGATGGCACTGTTTAGTGGTAGTTGTATGGTCAGAAATCAGTTATTTTGTCATTGTTTAATGGTAGTTGTATGGTCAGAAAACAGTTATGATGGCACTGTTTAGTGGTAGTTGTATGGTCAGAAATCAGTTTACTTGTCACTGTTTAATGGTAGTTGTATGGTTAGAAATGAGGTAAGTTCAATGTTCTTCATCTATATTGCAAATGTAAAACTATCGAACGAATTTTCTAAATTCATTTTACTATTTCTAAATGAGGTTTTGTAGAGTTAAAGAGCACAATAATCTCTTGGCTTATGTACAAAACAGAAGAGCGAATAAAATAATATGTTATTGTTACAGATACAGCAGTTTAAAGCTGTTCTGTTACCTCAGCTTTCATGTAAAGGTAAAGGGTGTCTCGGTACAATTCAGGTCAGTTCACCATAGCTCCCCTCTTTTCTGATCTTATCTACACCTGTTTTATGTCTCAAGCAATAAAAATTACCTCACAGGCAACGAAGACAAGAGCTAATAACTCTGCAACCAAGCACCTAGCGTACGAGAACAACAAACTATATAATTCAAAAGTATTAAAGTAATAAATGGAAAGTGACGTCGTTCCTAGACTTATGGAAACTTCTTTTATCAGATTTAACATAACAATACATAGCAGTCCTAGTTCGTTAAAGGTTTCCATCATTTTCTTTTTCAAGTTTTTACAATATTTTCCAATTGAACTGTTTTTGTTCTTGCAGTTGTCTTTCACAAATATAAATTCAGGTTTGTCACAAAAATACGATACCCTATAACCCGAGCGCGCTCGAAAGGTGGCCCTTTGTTCTTCAAGGGCAAAGTGAGAAATGTTCAGGTTTTTCATTATTTTTGGTGAGGGTTGATCCTCGATTTCGGGAGTTGGCGATCCGGGTTTGAACCCATAATATACAACAAAATATTTCATGCAGTTTAAGTTGCGGGTGCGATATAAGAGTGACAGTCAATCCCTTAGGGTGAATGGTGGGTGCTACTGATTGTTTGCCTTACCTCTGATGAGTAGTTCAAAATTAGCGTTAGTAACTTTGCCATAAATACAAACTGTCATTATTTGAATAGACGAGAGTCGTGCATATTCGATAAAGCGAACAACTAGTAAACAGTTGTTTAAAAGGTGTAGTTTCTAGCAAACAAAGTACATTGTTGTTGTTATTTTATACATGTTTCGAGCAAAGTGTCTACGCATAGCCATCCCCAATTTTAAAACTGATATATTAAAGGGGCAAAATACAAACAGAACACCATAATAAACGCTCGCAGATAAACTTTTCCGATGTCAAGGTTCTGGATATCATTTGGTTATGGCAAGATTCCACATGATCAAAAACTCGAGTAGCAATCTTTTCTATTACTGCTCAGACAGGTTATTTGGGGACTATGTTCTGCAGGTTAATAACTGCCGCAAGATTCGATCATATTCTACAAACGACAACGAACTTCTTGTAATCAGTCGCGTCTATCAACAAACACTCATTACCATAACACTCATCCAAACTTGTATAACAGTATTTTCATATTACTTGAACCAAATGAGTTCCAGTTGTGCTCCAAAACAATGAAGTATTCACCCCCTCCGAGTCCATAACTAATCAAGTCCTGAACACAAGCTGTATCCAAGTTTTCAGTAAGAGAAAAGTACTGTTGGTTTTTGTGAACTCCGTGTTTAAGAAATATTCTTCAGAACCTCATTACAATTGATCTATTTGTGTTGTGCCCACTAGGGACATCGAAACCCGATTTATGGTATTATAAGCTCTCAGACATATCGCTGAGTAACTGTGTGTGTGAGGGGACAGAGATCTAAAAGAATGTACTGTTATGAATAAGAAAATAATTATTTTTACGATATCTTCTCTGTTTTTATCACACGGTGAGTCATCACTGTTCTTCCTCAGTGTTGGCATCACTTGGAGCAGTGCTTCCCAAACTGTTGTGCCGCGGATGAGTGTCAGGTGCGCCGCACAATTTTTGCAATTATTAGGTCATTTTTATTTAGTAATGTCATTTTGGTATCAATTAAATCAATTTTTAAAATTTGATTTATTTTCTAATTGATACACAGCATAACAGTAATTTCTGCCTGCCTTAGTCAGGGGAGGGGTGGGGGTGCCACTAAACCTGCCATACGGACTTATTTACATGTGCCACAAAAGATTTGGGACGTTAAAAGTGTGCCACGAGCTGAAGAAGTTTGGGAAGCACCGACTTGGAGAATCGTCGTTGTTAAAAATTTCCTTCCACAGAGTTTTTATCATTCAGTGAAACATCCGGGTTATAAATATCTACTCTTAGTACTGTTACTCAGGGAATTGTCACTTTTAAGGTATTGTTCTACGAGACATCATTGTAAGAGATATTCTCTCGTATTTCTGGTATCGCTTAAAACATCATCGCTATTCAACATATCTACACACGAGCAGCATTATTGTAAGAGAGAAATATTATTTTATGATTGTTTTTTTTTCGAAACCACAATCTTGATCAAAATAATATTTTGTTTCTTGGAACTTTTTACATTCAGTTTATTGTTTCGTCTTTCAATCACGACGAATCGGTCCTTGTAAATTGTCGTTCTTCCTCTTCTTTCATTACGTTCATAACCTTTTGGTGTGTTTCTATTTGTACGATATCTTCTTTCATTGCGTTCATAACCTTTTGGTGTGTTTCTATTTGTACGATATTCCATTTTTAATTAAAGAACTAATTTTAGTAGCACGCCCATTTTAACAATGATTACGTTATAAATGAATAGATGTGTGGTAATTCCCGATAATGCAAAGGAGAAATACTTCTCCTCTATCCAGCAAATTACCATGCTAATGATCTGTCTCAGTTTATTTATGCTTCAGGGTAAGATAGGGGTCCTTCGTTGATCTACAAGAGCAAATAGTTTATTTTTTGTAAGCCAAGATGATTTTCCAACAAACTAGAAGACAGCAACATGCATCAAAGTGATCATCGTTTATTTATTGTAAAGAACAAAGTTGTTCAATGGGCTATCTATGCCGTGCTTATCGCCGGGATCGAGCTCCGAATTTATAAGCCCTCAAACAAAATTGGCTAATTACTTAAAACATCTTCAAACGACAGTTAAAAGCACGCATCACTATGATTAAATTACTTTCACCAGAAGGTTTTGAATCGAGACATCATTATGCGAGTCTTCCGAGCATCATGATGATGGATATATATCTCGATCAAATATTTTTATTCCGTACCAGCTTGCACATAATCGAGATGCTTTATTTACTCGGTAATAGTTATCAAAAGATGTTACACGTGGAAATGTTCGTAAGGAGTCAGTGACCCTTTTACATCCTTTTCAGAGTGAAAAAAAATCATTATTCCATAAAACATTTTTACTTTAAAAACCACAATAAAGATCATGTATACAATCACAAAAAATTATCTGTTTTTGACATCTTATTATTTTATTGTCATAATAAATCTTGCTACATTAGAAAGAAGGACTCCGGGCACTGGCTGATTATGAAACGAGCAAGTTTTCTTTATCTTTGTATACGCATATGAAAATGTACTGGAAATCAGTTATATGTAGAACACTGTTAACTTAACACAGGTCTGTACAAGTTATCCAAAAGACTTCCAGACACCACGCACCGCCCAAAAACTACACCAGTGTACTGATAATTACAGAAAAAAGAATTAATGTACACAATGATTTGTTTATCAGCTGTAAAAGAAACTTCATGTAATTCCAGGAACTCGGATCAGAGAACAGACAGGTTAAGGAACACGAAAGAACACACGTACTTAAAATAATCAGATAATTTCACCATACTTAGAAAAATGCCGAAATTGCTTCAATAATGTAAAAAGAAATTTAATTCAAATTGCAAGACATATAAATAATAATAATAAAAGGTATTAATGACGAGGAGGTCAGGAACCCTACAATTTTCCTAAATGTTTACCGAAATTGCTCATTGCATAACATGTTTATGACACTATTAGAAAACAATGTTACGGCTGATAGAAATATTGAGTTGTTCGAATGCATATAAATTTTATTTACAAAAGGTTTGTTTGTTTTTGAGTTTCGCTAGCCGTCCCTAATTTAGCA
>NW_013670655.1:2465-4517 GCF_000517525.1 Limulus polyphemus | reverse complement strand
ACCTGGCCATGCCGGGCCTATTTATAAAAGGTCCAGAATAATTGAGAACGTGAGTGTGATATCGCCAGAAACTGAAACACTTTACTGTCCTTTGTTTGTTTGTTAGATATCAACTTCGTGATGTTCAGTGCTGAAAAATGTTTACTTGTTTTAGTACAAAGCTACATAATAGGCCATCTGTGCTGTGGCGGATCGTATCCCCGATTTTAAGTATAAGCCATGAAACTTATCGCTGAGCCAACAGGTGGAAGCGCTGAAAAATATAGAGAAGTGCTTTTTGGAGTTAGTTCTCGAAGTTAGTTCCCTAGAAGTATCAGATAGTGACACCCGCTAATAACGGCAAATTCGATCAGAAAGTAATGAAAGTAATTTGGCTTTGATAATTAGTCTGAGTTTCCTTAGTGTGTGTATGTGAAATAATGAGACTGAACAAGTTTAATAAAATCAGCACAATCTTTAGTATAAAACAAACAAAAACAAAACGCACGGTATATACTTGGCACACGAAAAGACAACCGCTTCTATCGGATCATGATTATATCTTCAGCTTTCTCCCTCTGAGGATAGAATTCTGCTGAACTAAACACGCTGATTTTTAAGTCTATCTTTACTCGAATAATTCCATGTAGAACTGAACTTAAAAATGCGTTATTCAATTCTACAGGTAAACTAACAGTCTCTGCCCAGTTGACAGCATCACTTCGTGATCTCTTTCTCTGTAACATACAGACATTGTCGATTAGACCAGCAAAGGATATCACAGTCACTAATCCTTTCAAAGCGGATGTCATATTTTACTGTAATATACCTACTATCAAGAACAAAGCAAAAAGAACGAGGCAACCTCCACGACTTTCTGAACTACGTGTTTATTTTAAATTGTATAGAAACTAAATAAACGATTTTTTTTACATTCCTATACTAAAAGCAGGCAGAAACAATGAAATGGTACATATCTAAGGTTATCAAATTTCTAGAGTGAAAAACTGAGACTTTTTTCCATAATGAGTGAGACTATGAAGTAATTCAAATTGCAATAACACCATTCTAAAAAATCTAATATTTATTGCATCGCATATTAAAAAAATACATAAACAAAATTTGTTAAACTTTTATCTAGTTATGAATATAATACATGAAAAACGCGCCTCAGTTGTCTTGAATCTACTCAATAGAAAAATGTTGCTACTTCGTTTTCTTTCTCGTCTTCAGATTTCAATTCCTTCGCCTGCCAAATCGTTTGGTTGGAATTTCACGCAAAGCTAGTCGTCCCTGATTTAGCAGTGAAGAACTAGAGGGAAAGAAGCTAGTCATCGCCACCCACCGCCAATTCTTGGGCTACTCTTTTTACCAACGAATAATGTGATTGACTGCAACATTATAACGCACCCAAGTCTGAAAGGGCGAACATGTTTGGTGGAACGGTGATTCGAACCCGCGACCCACAGATTACGAGTCGAGTGCACTAAACTCCTGGCCATGCCAGCCCCTGCCAACTGACAAATTAGGTTAAAAAAACAAGTAGAAGGAGGTAATACCATATCGTGTGATATACTTTTGTCAGTTGATCCTTCAAATAGATTTTAAGAACCCACAAGTGAAAGCAACTTGTCATCCACACTACATCTACTATATCCAATACCAACGAGGTCTTTTACCCAATACCAGGATTCATCAGGCCGGCTGGGACATGACAAACACAGTTGTGGTGTAAGTGCTATAAATATGAACAATTTTATTGTACAACAAACTGAGGTACCCGTCCTTTGTCCGGGTTATGAACTTTAAAAAATGTGGGGGTGGATCCTATGATAAATAACAAAAAAATCCTAACTTTCACATAATTTATTTATAACATAACATATTATTACACTATCTATTATTACCTCACCAAATGTTTTGCATAAGCTTTAAGAACTCAATGTGTATATATACTTTAAACATGGTATACACTGTGTGATGGTCAGGGTGACATTATATTAAGACAGGGGTCACCAAACTATGGCCCGCAGGCCGGAGTCCAGCCTGCGAGGTCCGCCGCTGCACTGTGCC
>NW_013670655.1:0-2189 GCF_000517525.1 Limulus polyphemus | reverse complement strand
TTTTAATTAAATATGATCTTAATTATTTTTTATAAAGCTTTTCTAATTAATTTACATAATAAATTTTAAATACATTGGCGAATTATAAAAACTGCTTAATCAAATAACTTATCGGTAAAAACTTTTAAACCAATTGCGTAATAACGTAATTTAATGTCATGAGCTATTTACATTTAGTTTGTCATGTTTATATACATGTCAAAAACATTTTGAAAAATTATTATTTTTCTAAAAACTTTTTTGGTAGACTATTCAATGTGGAAATAAACAATTGTTTTTCATTTTCAGATCATGTTTTCTTCACTCATCGTTATGGCTACTAAGAAAAGAAAAGTAGATGCTGAGTGTCACCTTTTCAATGAAGAATGGAGAGAAAAGTACTTCTTTGTGGAAACAAACAACCAGAAAGCTAGTTACATGATATGCAACGAAAGTGTTGCCGTTTTGAAAGAGTACAATCTTCGGCATCACTATGAAACAAAACATCTGTCAACATATTCGAAGTTTTCTGGAAAGTTGCGTTCTGAGAAATTTGAGTTCATGAAACGTACTTTGGAATCTCAAAAGAATCTCTTCACGAGAATGTTTGCTGAAAATGAATCTGTCACTCGTACAAGTTACAAAATAGTGCATAAGATGGCAGATCGAGGAAAACCGTTTACTGACGACAACTTCATCAAAGAGTGTATGATGGAAGCAGCCTGAAAGGCTGATACTTCCAAACAAATCGGCTTTCTCAGGACACAAGTCATTTGTAAGTTCAGTTGTGCGGAGAACAGAAGAACTTGGAGAGAACATAGTGTTAGAGATACGCGAGAAAGCTAGGAACTTCTTGCGGTATTCTCTGGTGCTGGATGAGTCTACTGATCTCTCGAGTACGTCAAAACTTCTCGTGTTCATTCGTGGTGTTAATTTGGACTTTCAGATTACAGAAGAGTTGGCATCCGTTTGCAGCATCCACGGAACAACAACTGGAGAAGACATTTTCAGGGAAGTGCACAAAACTTTCAGTGGAATCAGCTTCGATGTGTTACAGTTGATGGTGAAAGGAAGGGTCTG
The DNA here is from genome assembly GCF_000517525.1 of Limulus polyphemus. Classification (NCBI taxonomy): domain Eukaryota; kingdom Metazoa; phylum Arthropoda; class Merostomata; order Xiphosura; family Limulidae; genus Limulus; species Limulus polyphemus. Next base: position 1,130 of record NW_013670655.1, on the reverse strand, counting down.
GTGGGGCAGATACGAACTAAGTTGGAAGATCTTCAACTCCAGGGCGCTCTGTTTATACACTGCATTATACATCAGCAAGCACTCTGTGGGAAAGACATAGATATTTCTTGCGTACTGAAACCAGTCGTTTCTGCGGTGAACTTCATTCAGGGTCATGCACTTAATCACCGCCAGTTCCATGCTTTTCTTGAAGAAATTGATTCTGAATTCTGTGACTTGCCTTATCACACAGCAGTAAGGTGGCTCAGCTGCGGTAAAGTCCTGTTTCGTTTTTATAAACTCTGAAGAGAAATGGATATTTTTCTCACCGAAAATGATAAAGCTGATCCACTTCTGTCAGATCCTACCTGGCTTTCAAAGTTGTTTTTGGTTGACATCACATCCCACACGAATGAATTGAACTCGAAACATTAGGGAAGGGATAACCTTATCTGTGATCTCTGCAGAATCATCAGAGGATTTTGGAGAAATATATCATTGTTTGAAGCACAACTAGAAGGAGGAAACTTCTTTCATTTTCAGTGTTTCAAAGTATTTCGTGCTAGAATCGCAGAAGATGTCAACCTCGAGTTTCCGAAGAAGATTATTAGTGACTTAAATAAGCATTTTTGGAAAGATTTTCAGATCTCGACATAATTGAGAGTGACATTCTTATGTTCCAGAATCCGTTTGATTGTAACCTTGATGACGTGCCAGTCGAACTACAGTTGGAGCTCATTGATTTTCAAGCAAATGATTTGTTGAAAGAGAAGTACAGAGAAGGAAAACTTGTTGAATTTTATCGCTGTTTACCTGATGATGAGTTTTCAAAGTTGAAGAAATTTGCCTCTGGTATGGCATTAGTGTTTAGAACAACTTATGTCTGTGAGCAAACATTTTCAAAAATGAATTATGTGAAGTCAGCACATCGAACGAGGTTGACTGATGAACATTTGAAAGCAATTCTCTTGGTTGGATGCAGCAATTCCAAAGCAAATATTGATGATATCTCAAACTTTAAACGCGAGTTTCACAAATCTCACAAACCTTTTTTGCTGCTTAATTTGTGAGATGCGGATATGTGCGCATTGGGTGTGATATAACTATCTTATTGCTAACGTCGCCATCTTTGATGACTTTTTAGAAAATAA
>NW_013670654.1:57524-74422 GCF_000517525.1 Limulus polyphemus | reverse complement strand
ATTATTAGGCCTATACATATGATTGTTAACAACTAGTTCATGGAGGTCATTAAATTCTAAGAACTGGTTCGCACGAACGGGTGCGAACCGGCTGAATCCCACCACTGGTCTAGGGTAATCGTTTTCGCGCAATTTTAAACACGAACCATTGCGATTACCTTTTAGCCAAACAAATAGAAAACTAAATAATTGTCATTGATCTCAAACAATGATTAGAATCAATTAAGAACAGAATGCAATGAATCAAACTTCGTAATATACACAAAAATAGATCCATGGTTGCAATGATATAAAATGAGAAAACATTGGTCAAAAGAATGAAGTACAAAACACGTTCAGAAGAAATCTGCACCTCAGTCTCTGTTAAGTGTGGCTGATGAACTTTGCTTGATTTATTTATTTTTTCTTCTGAACATGTTTTGTACTGCATTCTTTATAAAAAATTTACAGCTCATAAGTATTTTGTCATGCCTAAACTTTAGAGTTTATTCAAAGGAACCAAAACCCCAAGTAAAGTCAAATGAAATCCAATATAAGCTTAGATTTTACTAAAATTCAATTAAATGCTTAATTCATAATTAAGCAAAATAAACTCTGCTGATCCAATGATATGTTAAAAAAAACAAACGGATGTTAAAATTTCCCAGAGCCTTAAAAATAAAGCTTTAAAATGAGATGTTAATCACGAACTTATGTGCTAAAATAACAGAACAAACGTGATAACTGTCACTGAATACTCATTCACTATTTACAATCTGAACTAGTTTACTAGTATTTATCCTTGTTTATTGACATTTTTCCATGGCCAGGTGATTAGGGCGCTCGACTCACAATTTGAGGGTCGTGGGTTCGAATCCCGATCACACCAAACATGCTCGCCTTTTCTGCCGTGGGAGCGTTATAATGTTACGGTCAATCCCACTATTCGTTGGTAAAAGAGTAACCCAAGAGTTGGCAGTGGGTGGTGATGACTAGCTGCCTTCACTCTAGTCTTACACTGCTAAATTAGGGACGACCAGCGCAGATAGCCCTCGTGTAGCTTTGCGCGAAATTCAAAACAAACAAACAAACATTTTTCAAATTCTCTTTCTCAATCATTACATCATCATTAAGACCAGCAGCTCCCTCTCACAAACATATTAATTACAACGTTGAAAATATGGCTCAAATCTTTGCTTCCCTCCTGGATTGCGAAGTACCTTGAACAATCATAATACAAAAATAAAACACTATACTAAATTGTACAACCACCATGTCTTTTCTTTGCTAGGTTTTTTTTTTTTTTTGCTGGGGGTTACAACATACAGATAGGATGGCCTCTTGTCATTAGCAATCTTCTCCCTTTGAGAATCCTTTCTGAACAGGTGGTTAAACAAATCTGCTAGTGGCTCTATTCTTGTTGCATCTCCAGAAATGGTCTCTAAAGGAGCCCTGGAATCTTGAGAAAGTTGACTTTCCGCTGACAAATTCATCTCTTGAGTTACCAAGTTGGCCATTCTCGCACAGATGTCCTCTCCCTCCATTGAACGTGCAAGTCATATATGTATACACACATACAAGACTAACATTAAATGACAGGCAAAATAGGTAGTAGCCTCTTAGATTAAAAAATATAGAAAATTGCAAAAACAAACAACTTATCAGTGAATTCACATGTAGCTAGGTTGTTGTACGTTAATACGTTGTACATTAAGTTTCCCCCTTTTTGGGCCCAACCTAGTTGTTAGTGTGATGAGCTGTAACTTGCAAGATCCAAGGTTCATGCCATAATATCACTGAACATGCTCCACATTTTTAGCTACGGACGCATTATAAAACTGACCTTATCATTTAAACACATGTGTGGCAGAAGGTGCTGTTTAGATAAAAAATATCAAATACCAGGTAGATCGGAATGTACTGTTACGTCTCTGGTCGTTTGTTAATTTTCCGTAAAAATTCTTTCCGAAGAACTTAAGCAATACAATTCCTTTCTTAAATAAAACTAATTTATTCTTTCTCAACACAACTTTGCAATACACACAATTTCCACAGTCCTTTAACTTAAACGCACCCTATAATTCACAACGATTCACGCATTTTACTTGTGGTCACTACCGCTCACTCGACTCGATTATCTGTCTTTATATCTCCCTATCTGCCCTTATCTATGCCGTCACTTCCTCTCCCGATTTATTTGCCGGGCTTATATATACAAATATAGAGGGCGCATAGAAAAGACTGGAGTTGCCAGGAGCAGACATGATCCTTCTAGAATCTCATGACGTGTTACTAAAGTCACGTGACTTCCGCTGTCGTAACAGTACGAAACATCGGGAGGGGCAGTCATAAATGAATAAAAATTGTCTGACAATTAAAAATGCTTCAAAATATTATCCAACAATTTCACACAATAACAAGTACATTATTATGCATATAAAAACATGAAAATTAAATTGTTTGTTTGTGTACTACAAAACCGAAAGTCTTACAAATAATAAAAATGTTTCAGATAATAACTAGTATACACGTTATACAAATACACAAAAATTTGCTAACCGCGTAATGTTTAAAATTTGCCATAGAACTGTAGTCTCCTTTCAGTTCAGCTGGCAACATCAGTTGACTCTCTCGTTCTCCGGATCGGGATTTAGGTCATTTTTACGACCTGGGAGGGTCAGGTTCAGGTAGACCTCTTTCTCCCTTCTGTACAGTTGTTATAGCTTTTTCTTTGGTACAGGTTTTTTGGTTGGCTGGTTTGATATGGGGTTGATGTATTTCTGTTAGTACTTTCCTTTTCAGGGCCATGTCCGTTTTATGTTATCAAGTTGTATGTGTGTATTGCCCTGTTCTTGGGTGTCAGTGTACTTTGGGTCTATAGTAGAAGTACTAAGTGTGGTAATAATAATGGTAGTTCTTGTGCTGCTGTTTTTGTGATTATTGTGAATATATCGTCTTCGTTTTGAGGGCTGTTATATTTTTCCACGATTATTTTGAATATGTTTTTGATTGTCTTTACTACTTTGTTTATGAATTCCTGTGTTTTAGGAGGTGTAACTATAGGTATTGTTACGTCTCCGTCTGTTAATTAACTTTCCGTAACTTCGTTCCGACGAAACTTTAGCGACACAAGTCCTTACTTAATAAAACTGGTTTATTCTTTCCGAATATAACTTTACAATAAGCTTAATTTCAACAATCGCGCTAAAACAAACGCTATAACAACGAACGTTAACTTCAACAATACGTCTCTCTCTCTGACTGCTGTTCAATTACTCATTACCTACACACACATTATTGTCCGTCACGTTGTCACCCTCTTTTATATACCAGACTACCCTATATCTAGTAAATGCTAGAGCATTCGCCAAGGTACATCACACTAGTCATATGACCTCGCTGACGCAACAGTATCTTCATTTGTTCTGTTGTTTCTTTAGTTTGTTTGTTGATTTTCTCTTCTTGTGCTTGTGTAGTTGTTTCCGTTCGGGTGTGGGTTTTTAATGCTTGTGCGAATGTCTGTGCTGTAGACTGTTTGTTTGTATTGCCATTTTGTTGAGGGTTTTGTGTAGGTAGCAATGGTGTTTTTCTTTGTGTGCTGTGTGGTTCATAATTTTGAGCTTGTGTGTAATCAGTCGACTGCATAGATTGATTGATTGTTTTGAATTTCGCGCAAAGCTACACGAGGGCTATCTGCGCTAGCCGTCCCTAATTTAGCAGTGTAAGACTAGAGGGAAGGCAGCTAGTCATCACCACCCACCGCCAACTCTTGGTCTACTCTTTTACCAACGAATAGTGGGATTGACCGTCACATTGTAACGCCCCCCCCCCCCCGGCTGAAAGGGCGAACATGTTTGGTGTGACGGGGATTCGAACCCGCGAGTCGAGTGCCGTAACCACCTGGCCATGCCGGGCCCGACTGTATAGAAAAAGACTAAATAAAACTGCTGCCAACAATATATTGGGGTGGGGTGAGGGCAGAGCATAACAATAATAATATAAAATTATTTTAAGTTTATAAGTTTTGAATTTCGCGCAAAACTATACGAGGGCTATCTGCGCTATCCGTCCCTAATTTAGCATTGATAGATTAGACGGAAGGCAGCTAGTCAACAACACCCACCACCAAACCTTGGGCTTCTATACTTTTCCCATACTTAATGCTCCTTATTTGTATGAGAGTAACCACGCTACACTCTTAGCTCTTATTTTGTAATTAACTTCATATATTTGTTTTGTATTGTTGCGTCATCGAGATCATGTGATTCTCACGCTCTCTACTATCTAGAATTATCCTGTACTTTGGCGAATGTTCTAGTTCTTACTAGATATAGGGTAGGCGGATATATAAAAGAGGGGATATTGTAATGTGTGGGAAGATAGTGAGTAATTGAACTGCAGTCAGAGAGCACGAGAGACGTTACAGCGTTGTTTAGCGCGATTGTTGAAGTTGAGTGTATCGGTAAAGTTATATTCGGAAAGAATAAACCAGTTTTATTAAGTAAAGACTTGTGTCGTTAAAATTTCGTCGGAACAAAGTTACGAAAAAAAATCAATTAACAAACGGAGACGTAACAGTATGATTACATTTCGAGGTGTATTATGTACTGCCAAACCAGTAATTTGGAAAGAAGATATTACATAGCATACTTAGATGTTGAAAACCAAGAACTTTAAGGACCATTGTATATAAGGAAATTAACTTATAATATAACAAAAAGGATAATTATGACTGTGAACATGATATTTAGCATAAATAACTATGAAGGGAAAAGTTAACATGAGTATGCAAAAGACAGTGGAGGATAACAAGATTACTATTATATATAAAAACAAATATGTAGAAAGTGCTGTTGAGGGAGTCATAAAAGATAAACAAGACAAGCCTAATGATGTTCAATGTTTTGTCAAGTAGCTGCAAGTGAAGCATGGTGTTGCAGAACAAAATGAAACATACTTGCTTTCACAACAGTTTTTGACTGGAATAATTATCAGACCTAAAAATATAAATGCTGTAACTGTGGTAATCAAACTCAATGAAAGACCAACATTTGAAAATAGTGAAAAATTACATTGGACTATATCAGAGTCTCCATGTCAAGAGTACTTGCTTACTCAAGAGTTGTATAAAAGTTTTGTAAACAGAAAAAATTAAGATTATTGAAATTTCTATGCTGAACTAGAACAAACAAGTTTTGTCACAAAATGTCAAAATTTTGCAAGAATTCTTCAATAACTCAGATCTAGATATGACAAACAGTAAGAATCCTTTAGAAATAAAAGCTATAATAGTACAGAGAAGTAAATTTGAATGATATTCCTAAAGAATAACCCATTGGGCATATAAATAAGAAAGTGGATCAATCTATTGGTTTCAAATTGTGGTATTCACAAATACAGATAATTTTACTTGGCATGTGGTGATTCTAAAAATAAAAAAGCCATAAACTCAAGAGTCTAGACCCCCTCTGTGATAGAAAAAAGGATAACCTATACATTAAAGGAGGAGAGTTATTATTGAAAACAAAAAGGTTGCCAAGAATTTGATGTTTATAACACTATTACTCTAATAACCCTAAAATTTTAAGTTTCAAATGTTAAATTTTAAGAACTTAATAGCACATTAGTATAATAGTTGATTAAAGGCATATAAAAAAGGTTGTCTTTTGAAGTATCCAATCACAATCAAACAAGCCTTTCTGAATTAATTGTTCAGATCTTTTTCTATTCTGTCAACCAAAGCCTTTTCTACATCCAATGATGCAACCAGCTCATGGAAGTGTTAATAGATTATTTGGAATATTTTTTGATTAAGTGGGTTTTGCTATTGCTTGCTGATAAGATCAGTCATTTTCTTAATATGTCTTGATTTCACTCAGTTTCATTCCAATCATTTCCCTAAAAAAATTCCCTTATCTAACTCTTTTTGAAGTTGTTTCATTGCTTTTTCATATATTGTTTTCATTTTGAATGGTCACTTGGGTATTTCTGTAAGACACAGAATGAGTATAATATGATCTGTGGTATTTTGTATCATATGCTAACAAATAAAGATTTTGCTTCTTCTAACATTCTTGCCATATATTTCTCAGTTCCAGTGAATTGCATTGGTTCTCCTTTTAGCAAAACACAGGTATTTAGTTTTGCAATTCAACCCGAGAACTAAATTTTCTTCCAACAATGGCCTTCTCCTGTAGCACCACTGAGTTTAATGATCTGAACACAGTAATAAAAAACAGAAGAAATTAAGCTCAACAACACCAAGCCCACTAAACACGACATAATTATTTATCTGTATCATAATTTAGAAAATCTAACATTTAATTTTGGCTTAAAAGTTTTATGAAGCATATGAAAAAATGGTTGGATGTATGAGTGCATTAATAATTTAAATTATAATGACAAAGAAAACTTTATCTTTTGCAATCATTCCAGAATATATGTGTGTGTGGATCCCCTGGTAAATCAATTTATTGGCTGGCTCTTTACAAGTTATAATGTTTTGCCAACTTTAACTTCATGCAATGCAAAGCCATATAAAAAGCAATAACTATTCCTTTTTTGGGATTTTTTTTTTCTTCATTGTAGAAGGATGTATCTCTGATGTTTCTTCATTGGTAATTTCACAAATGGAATTTGGTTTCATCAACACTTTTTAATAACCTTTTATTGCCATATTTAGACTTGATTTTTGTGGCCAATCAGATCTTTTGATGCAGTTTATAGCTTTTTTCTTCTGGACCACATTACATGAATGTGTGCAGTGGAAGATCCAGAGATCACAACAATAATACCTGTAGTTTTGCCTTAACTTATGAAGATGGGATAATAATAGAAAGATTAGAGAGCAGGGCTAATGCTAAATATTTATGGTAATTACATATGATGATTGTAGCAGCACTTGAAGTCAACATTTAATTCTATCCTGGGAAGGACAAACCTTTCAATTTGACTTTCAAGATAAAAAATTTAAGTCCTAGGATTATGTCTGTCATTGGATCTTAAATCATGGCTCATTAAGAATGGATACTGGCAGGCAAACAAAAACAGAAGTAATTCTCAAAAGTTTGTGTTTTCATCAGATTACATGCTATAAGTTAATGTTATAATCCACCTGGCTGATATATAAACTACATAAAGGTTTTCAACCATACCTTATTACTCATGGAAAGACCTCTAGTATTTACTTTTTGAAAAAAATTATAGTTTTTGTTTTGTTCAAACTTAAAGACAAAGCTACACAATGGGCTATCTGTGTTCAGCCCACCACAGGTACTGAAACCTGGTTTCTAGTGTTGCAAGTCTGCAGACATATTGCTGTGCCACTTAGGGGCAAAAAAATCTAAAACACAAAATTATAATTGTTTCATCTACCATTTAAAATTTTTAGAAACATAGTCAGTAGAGGATTTTCTACAGGCTCAAATACATTACACCCAGCATGGAGGATGACTTCACCATCAGTTATGTCATTTACAACAAAGCTCAAGGGTCTTTCGTGTATTTCTCTATACATTTAATGATTTATGGATAATTGTAAATTCTTATGAACAGGTTTTTAAATATTAAAATTGTACTTCCATTGCATTATGAAGGTGTTTTTATTTTTATTGAATGTGTGGCATTTAAATAGATTGTATTCATGTTTTAAAATATATTTTTGCACTTCAATATAAACAGTTTTTATTGTATTTATAGCAATTTTAAATTACTTATTTTCACTTTGGGTAACATTTTTCAGCATTCTAAGTTTCTTTCTAACATTAATAAGAAGTTGCGATATTAGTTTTAGTATTGAATGACTATTACTGGTTAATATACTGATATACATTGTTTACTTTCATTCTCAAGTTTTTACAATTATTAAATGCGGACAGGTTTCATTAGTGTAGTTTAATGACAAAACATTGTAGTTCTGTACACCATGTAGAGATTAGAAAATCAAGAGTTTAGATATACTAATTTGAGTAATTCTCTGCTATTTACAAAAGTACCATGGAAAGAAGAGCTATCTTGCCAATTTTTAAGTTCCAGAGTAAAAGGCTTGTTTCATAACAATGGCTAACAAGTAACATTGCCTTCAGAGTAAACATTTAATTTTATTTCTTTGAAACAAAGTAGCATTATTTTCCCCCCAAAATATCACGTGTCATTGTAGTTTTATCTGAACAAGTTCTTTGTTACAACTGTTATTGTTTGTTTGTTTTGAATTTCGCGAAAAGCTACACGAGGGCTATCTGCACTAGCCGTCCCTAATTTAGCAGTGTAAGACTAGAGGGAAGGCAGCTAGTCATCACCACCCACCGCCAACTCTTTTACCAACGAATAGTGGGACTGACCATCACGTTATAACGCCCCCACGGCTGAAAGGGCGAGCATGTTTGGTGGGACGGGGATTCGAACCCACAGATTACAAACCGAGTGCCCTAACCATCTGGCCATGCCGGGCAACTGTCATTGATTTAGGTTCTAGTTTACATTAAAAAAGCAACTAAAGTGATTCTGTATTATCAACATAATAATACCACATTTTAATAACTAATTTTTAAGTATGATTATGTTCTTCTATTTGGAATTAAGAAAACTTGCATCCCATTTACATTCTGGTATAGTAATAATTCAACAATGTTTATTAACAATAAAATGTACCATGTTTCAAGAAATGCAGGACTGAGGTAATAAGTGCAAAAATAGTGTTTGCCCGAATAGAAGATATTTTTTAGGCTTCACACATATTGGACACTACCAAACCCCATATAACCAATTTTGGACTAATTTTAATGACAATTAATTTATTTAGTATAATGCAATGATATACTAATCTTAATGGTACGGACAGTTTGTACATACTTCTTTTTCCACACACACATGCAGTTTTTGCCTTTTGGAATATCCTGCACAAGTGTAATCTCCTTATAAAAACAAAGGTATACACTTACTAAAAAGGTTTAAGAAGAGGCTCTAGAATAGTTCCAAAAATGAACTGTTGGGTTGAGAAAAGGGTAAGAGGTGATCTCACTGAAGCTCACAATCATTTTAGGAATTAATAATTTTTAAGACTTGTAAAGAGGCTAGGCTCTAGTTATTACTTCAACAGTGATTAAGTAGTTATCAGCTATAGTGGAGACGTGCACTTTACAGGAACTGATTTTACCTTTTCTCAAACATAGTTGTGCAAGGCTAAACCAAATTGATTCCTCGTTGTTCATAAGTCATATTCAAAAAACATTTAAAACCCCGAGTTACAAGAAAATGTTTTTTATTTCAATTCAAGATTTACATTCAAAATTTGTAAGTCACAAGTAATGGGTATGTTTATTTTATTATGAGAATTCACAATAATAAAATGTTAATCTTATCTGAAATCTGTGAGGTTGTGTGGCTTTCAACAAGCCAACACAATGCTATAAAAACAAATTCACACAACTCAAAATGACAAGAAGCACAATAATAGTGAAGACTTTACACTTCAGTCGCAGAATGTATAACCCTTGGTAAAACAAGGGCAATCACTGATTCGACGAAGGTACTTCTGAAGCATCTTGAAGAACTTCTACTCAGAAGACACTGTTTGAAGAAAGGAGTATTTGCATTGAATTATTGAAGCAAAGTCAGAATGGTTCTCCATTTTCATGGATTCCAAACATGAAATGTAGTGAAATTAGACAAGAATCAAACAAGATGCAAAAAATAAGCTGCTGGTTAACATCTGTAAATGGAAGAGAATGCTTAGTTCTTCCAAATCTGGGATTCAATGGATCTGAAGGTCACAGAAGCAAATTATGAAGCATATAACTTTGAAAAAAGTCAATGTTTGTACTAACCAGTTGTTCATCCAAATGAGTCCAAGGCCCGCATGTGCATCTCAAGAGATGAAGCAGTGGCTCACAAAAATTAGTATCATCACTGTAGAATTGTAGCTGAGGGTAGCATTTTGAGAGAAGCATTAAATCAAGATACTTACCTTTAAGTGCTTTTTCAACTAGAAAACTCAAAATAGCTACCTCTATGTAATTTCGGTTTCTCAAATGAAGGGTAATAAAACTTACCTTTTCCTGGAATGAAGCTCCATTGTTAAAAAAATGAAAATAAAATCTGGAAAAATGGCTTGGTGCAACATCACTGCAGGCTATTGAGAAAGGCTGAAGCAGAGAGTAATAATTAATTCATAATTTTGAAGTAACACCTGGTGTATTTCTGGAAAACGAAATAACAAGTGAAAGACACTGGAAATAGTCCTTAAGATGTTGCAAACTCTATAATCCACTGAAGAAGTCTGGTGCTATTTGGAGGAATAAATTAATAACTTATACATCAATGCTAAGCATGAAACTGGATATAAGCAGCAGTCAGTTATGAGGTAGTTTAGTCTAAATTGACAGATGTAGTCTGCTGATGCAAAATTGAAGGAAAACATGAAGTTCCAGGTTGGTAAAAATCTTACTTAACTGCTGCATAAGGTTTCATCCTTTGCGATTTTATATAGTACATAGAAGCAAACATTTCATAAAAACAAAGAAAACTCAGAAATGCAGGTTGACAAAATTTTGAAAGTGAGCCTTTTCAATTCAAAACTTGAAGTAAATAAAGCATGGTTTTGTCGATGAGAAGAGTATTCAATTTATCACCATGATCATATAGTAATACAAATTATACTTCAATGCTGTAGTAAAATAAATATCCATTGTGCTCATTTAATCAGTTTGGTAATTAAATTACATATTTACAGGTCCTAGAAATCTTAAACATTGCCCTGTTTTGGGAAGTTATAAATTTTTTAGATTTTAATTTTCAGAAAAAAATTTATAACTTATAGGTCATGAAACATCCACAATTGAAGTTAATGATAAAAACCAGTGGTTTTGTAGACCTACTCAAAATAATGGCAAATGTGAGCCATAGAGGCCAAGTAACTGACTAGATATGATGACTATGCCTAAGTCCATGCTAAAAAGTTAGGCTAAAAGATGGAAAGTGACGAAGGCTTTGCTCACTTTGTAAACTACCTGTTGCTAATTGGGGACCTGCTGCGGTAGCTTGGACCAGAGCTCTTGTAGTCATAAGAATCATAACCATCTCCGTACGAGTCAAAATGATCAAATCTACCTCCTCCATCTCGAGACCTGTATCCGCCCCCTCTGCGAGAGAAGCTGCTATCTCCCCTGTACGAGTCGTATGATGAACCCCGTCTATCATATCCCCCACGATTACCTCTAAAGCCACCACCTCGCCCTCCTCTGAATCCCCCTCTTCCTCGCGGTCCTCCTCTTCCACGTCTTCCTCGAGACATTTCTACCCTGATTCTTATGCCATTGATAATTTGCCCATTCATTGAGCTGATTGCTTCATCGGCATCATCCCTGTGATCAAATTCTACAAACCCAAAACCAGGAGGGTTCTGAGCCACCCACACACTCAAAATTTTTCCAACTTTACTAAACTCCATCTCCAAATCTTCTTTTTGGATATCTTCAGTCAGACCTCCAACAAAAACTCTTGTTCCTCTGTCCCTTCTCTGCATCTTCTTTAAGCTACACAGAATCAAGAAAATAATACTGCAAACATTTTCTTTGCAAAGAAACAAAATATTATAACTATATATTAATAAACAAAAATATACTGATGACGAATTAGCATTCAGCAGAAACTATTAGAATCTATTCACTTGACATTGTCCAATATTCTTGCCAATTGACACCATAAAATTAACTTGCATTACCTAGACTACAAACCATTAACAACAACCTAAAGAAGTCAGGACTGCCACAAAAAAAAAAAATACTTAATACAATTCACCCAATAATTTAAGGTGAACCAGACTAGAAAATACACACCTAGCTCATAATCTTAGTAATCATACAATCAATTACAATGCATGAAAAAGTATTAACTGATTAAGCTATCATTCTTGTCGTGGTTATATGTTTTTCTTCTTTTTTAGGTAATGTTTTTAACACAGTTTGAGTTTACATAACTTTAGTTATGTATATTAATGACGAAAATGAGACTACTGTTTATGTTAGCGTTAATAAAATCAAAGTTGGGTTATAAAATAAATATTCTCAATTTTACTAAACATTGTAACTTCTACTCAATATTGCAAGTAGTAGTATCCAGTTAACTTTAACTACATTTTCCATTAATCCTAAGATAGTAATACTAATTTTTATTACTAGTAGTACTACTGGCACTGCTTTACTTTACAAATTACAATACAGTTTACTTTTACTTAAGTAGTGCTTACTAACTTTAAACACTCGCATCAAACCAAACGTTTACGAATAATTATAACATAATTTTGTGATTTAACTGGTACTACTAATAAACGGTATTATACTTGTAAAACATCAAACTAATAATGTGAAATTATATTTAATACACCATAAATTATAATACTAACACCAAATTTTTCTCTCTTCCAAGTCTTTGTCTGAAAAAGCTGTAATGCGTCAAATTGCCTATTTACTAGATATTCCTACGACAGAACAACCGGTTAAAACCGCTTTTTATATTTTTGTTTTGAAGCAGAAAATATTTAAAAACATTTTATCTGAATAATACGACTTTCAAAATAAATTGAACCATTATAACAGTTCTTTATGTCTCAAAACAAAAAGAGTGGTTTTTAACATAATTATATTTTTATTGTTAAGAGCTATCGGAAGGATACACCGTATAACCCCGTCAGTTTCTTGCCACAATGACCTTGTACGTGTATTATACTTGGAATGAAGTTGTTGGGTGGTGATTCATTTGACGAGGGTTCCATATTGGGAATAAAACGTATTTGTTATTACTTCAACTGGAGCAATACATTATCTTCTTCAATTCGGCTGTACCATTTTTAATACTATCACAATACAGTATTTTAATGATATATATTTATTTGAATTTTAAGTGATATACAGGTGAAATGTTACGAATACTATCTTGTTATTATGCTGTATTGATATTAGAGATTCCAAGCAGTTACAGTAATTAAGTTGCAAGTTTAACAAGAGGAAGTCCTTAATAGCCACGACACTTGAAATTATTTTAGACAGGATGAGAGTAAATTAATCTATGAGACATTTTTCCCTTTTTTTTTATTAACTATATTTTTGTGTGGCAGCAATACCAAGCGTGGGGCGCGCGTTTACCCGATTCAATTTTAATACTCACCAGCAACTCTACCAGTCTACCCTCAAATAGAAATTCTTTTAGACAGAATTAGAGTAAATGAATATATGAGACCTTGAGCGTGGTTGACCTTCTGAATCCAAAACTGTAATTAGATCTCAAATCGGTCAAGAAATGATGGAGCTATGAGATAAAACTTTGTATTTGAAAAAAAATCAACAACAAACAAAGCACAGAGCCGTTCTATGAGCCACTAGGCCGCGGCTAAAAACTTGGTGAAGCATCAGCCCTTAATCAGAAATATAGTAATGTGTTAATCAAACCTTTCTTTACTGGACTTGTGCAGATTTCCAGTATGTGTACTAAGAACAATGCTGCCGCTATTACCCTCTTCTTACTGAAAACCCGTATTCAACTAGTAAATAACATGAAAATATGCTAGTACTACTAATAATATAATACCATTCATAGCATACCCAGTATTTTGATGTAAACATAATCACAAAACTGGCATTGAAGTCTAGACACATGTCAATGGAGAGATTCGACAGCTCAAGATTTTGAAATTGCTCTGGTGGGAACACCGTAATTGGAAGTTTAAAGCTAATACTTGTTTGTAAAACTACAGTGTGTTTTTTCATGTGAACTGATTTCCTAAAGATATCAGATAGTTAGATCCACTAATAACAACAAATTAGAAAAGGAAATACTTTATTTAATAACTTGACTGATTTTTTTTAGTGTCTGTGTAATGAATAAAATATTTATTACTACACAACAAAAAACATAAGATGCATACTTCTACTAAGCTCAGTGTACCTAGTTTTCAGTTTGCGTTTTTTTCTTATTGGTTGAGTTTTGTACCACTGAAGATGTTTATTAACCCTATCGTCACGGGTCAAAGGCCATGTCATTGCGTTTGCTTACTTACATTCAAAATGTTATTGAACTATTATTTTATGAATTTATGTCAATAAGTTTGGTATGAAATTTTAGACTATAATTCAAATTTTTGTATTATACTGTACGGCAGCGGAAGTCACGTGACGCTGGTAACACGTCATGAGTTTCTAGAAAGATCATGACTGTTCATTGCAACTCTAGTGTTTGCCAGACGCCCTCTGTTTTTGTATATAAGCCTGGTAAATAAAGCGGAGATATAATGGCAGATAAAGAGATATAGAGACAGATAATTGAGTCAAGTGAGCAGTAGTGACCGTAAGTAAATTGCGTGAATCGTTGTGAATTATAGCGCGTGTTTAAGCGAAAGTGACTGTGGAAATTTTGTGTATTGCAAAATTGTATTGAGAAAGAATAAACTAGTTTTATTTAAGAAAGGACTTGTATCGCTGAAGTTCCTTGGGAAGAATTTTTACGGGAAATTAACAAACGACTAGAGATGTAACAAATTTGTGTCAGAAGTGGGATTGAAAAAAAAATGAAGATGGAAACGAGAAGTGGCAAACTACAGCTTAGCAGATTTGATAGCAGCAACACAAGAACAGCAAAAGAAACAAAAAGAGAGATTACAGCAGTTATTGGAGGAAAAAGAAAAGAAACAAGAAGAATGAGAAAAGAAACAAGAAGAGAAACTACAGCAGTGGTTGGCAGAGAAAGAAAACGAACAAGAAGAGAGACTACAGCAGTGGTTGGAGGAGAAAGAAAATAATCAAGAAGAAATTCTCCAACAGCTGAGAGAAAGCCACCATACAAAAATGGAAAAGATGAGTAAATTTCAAAGTAAATTAAATACATTAAAAGACGAGTTATTCTCTTTTACACAAGGAGGATATATTAGCCATGGGCCTAGTCAGCCCCAGACAACAGGAAGCCCCTTCCAGACCCCGCAGCTAAATCCTAATGCAGACATATTCAGTCCAGCCAGAAGTCACATTCCAGACATGAGTGTCAGCAATAGGGGTGATCTAGTACGAAGGAAGCCACCATAATTCGATGGAAAAGCACCATGGGAAGCATATAGAGCACAATTTGAGCTACTGGCAGAAATAAATGGATGGACAGAGGAGCAGAAAGCAGTGTACCTGGCAACGAGCTTGAAGGGACAACCACTGGAAATACTTGGACAGTTGTCAGCAGACGACAGGCACAACTATAGAGCACTAGTAGCTGTTCTAGAACTCAGGTATGGAACTCAAAATCAGTCCAAAGTCTACAGGGCTAGGTTTAGGACTAGAGTTCATGCTAAAGGGGAGAGCCTGCTAAAGCTGGCACAGGATTTGGAAAGTATGGCACACAAGGCCTACCCAACTGTGCCACCCGATGTTCTCAAGTTGTTGCTGAGGGATCAGTTTGTAGACGCCTTGGACAGTCCACAACTGAAGATACAAGTAAAGCAAGCACACCCCTCTATCATGCAGGATGCAATGACCAGAGCTCTTGAATTCGAATCCTATGTTAAGTCCAGCATAGAGGTACCAAGGCTGGTACAGCCATCGGGATTCAAGGCCAGAAGAGGACAGCTTTCAGAGAGGTTTGAGGGACTTTGCTGGCACTGTAAGAAACCTAGGCACAAGAAAGCTCAATGCCAGCAACTTCAACACATGGAAGATGCCATGGCAGGAAAGGCTGCTACCCAGAATGGTTGTTGGAACTGTGGGGAGTAAGGACATATGAAGAGCCAGTGTAAGAAAAATATTACCAATAAGTCAGCCTCAAGGAAACTAGTAGTGGTTGGTGTTGAGGGACGCCCACCAACCCCCCATTGTGAAAGTCCCAACAGCTAAGTGTAAAATGGCAAGCACACATAGTGTCTACGTGACAGAAAAGCTGGATGGCCAAAAGTGCAACTTTGTCATGGATTCTGCATCTCAGCAAACCCTTGTGAGTATCAAGGTGCTGGATCACAAAGGAGTACCAGAAGCCATACAGAAGCTCTGTGGTGTGACAGGACATTATGCAAGGTTGTGGGGACCAGTGTGGGTAACGATTGAGCTCATGGGCATGAAGGACAGACAGAAAGTATACTTGGCTGACATTGAAGACCAATGCATACTAGGGTTGGACTTCTTACTACCGAGGAAGTATGTAGTTAAGTTTGATAAAATGACGTTTGGGAACAATAAAGGCCAAATTCTGGTAAGCGTTGCTGCTTCTGTTGCACTTAAGTCAACTACAATTCCCTCTATGTCAGAGAAGATAATTTGGGATAGAATAAATGAACATCCCCAAGGAAGCCTGATGCTTGTGGAAGCAGTGGAAGACCCATCCAGGCCAGCAGACGGGAAGATTGGAAGGTCACTTGTGGCAGGTCATCAAGTAGTACCCATAACAGTGGCTAATTTCTCTAAATGTGAGCAGACACTTAAGGAAAGGGCATTGTTGGGTGTGTGCCAGGAGGTAGAGCCAGTCAGTGTTCAGACAAGAAATACAACCATAAAGAAAGGATATTCACTCCCAGAACATTTAACTGACCTCTATAAGAAGAGCATAGTCCATTTGTCATAATCACAGGCTCTTCAGGTTTGAGAACTCTTGGCGAATTATGCAGACGTCTTTTCAAAAGGAGATCATGACTTCGGCTGCACAGACCTTGTGGAGCACAGAATAAACACTGTCAATCACCGTCTAATAAAGATCCCTCTGAGGAGAATAGCTTCAACAAAACAACAAGAGATGGAGAAGGTTATGATAACCTAATTAAGGAAGGGATAGTCGAGAAATCAGCTCCCGTCATGTTTGTCCAGAAGAAGGATGGAACTCAACGTTGCTGTGTGGAATGCAGGGCTCTTAACAATATAACTGAAAAAGACTCATACCCACTGCCAAGAATTGATGATACT
>NW_013670654.1:40411-56630 GCF_000517525.1 Limulus polyphemus | reverse complement strand
AAGTGACTGAAGGATTTGATGACGGTGAAGTGGAACCAGGTATAGATATTAAATCAGAACAAGAGAAAGACCAAGATTTGAAGCCAATAATTGATTTTCTAAAAGCAAGTGTTTTACGCCCTGCTTGGTGAGAAAGTGTCTAGTTTAAGTCCTGCGACAAAGAACTATTGGGCATAATAGGACCAGTTGAAGCTTGAAGACGGTAGTCTTGTCCATAGATGGGAAACTGCAGATGGGAAAGTGACGACCTGGCAAACAGTTATACTGAAAAAGTTACGGGAAGTTGTGCTGCGTCAATCCTATGATAGTTTTACAGGATGACATCTTGGAGTGAAGAAGACATTGAGTCACCTACGGCAGAGATTTTACTGGATAGGTATGAGGCAAAATGTGGAAGAATGGTGCAGGACCTGCAATACATGTGCTAAAAGGGGACCCAAGCATAAGGGACGTGCTCCAATGAAGTTATACCAAATTGGTGCACCAATGGAAAGAGTAGCCATTGACATTACTGGTCATTTGCCCTTAACTCGTGCTGGAAACAGGTACATTGTGTGGTGATGGATTATTTCACCAAGTGGCCTGAGGCATATGCAATACCAAATCAGGAAGCTACAACTGTAGCTTTGGCTATTAGTGATTTCTTCTTCAGGTTTGGTATGCCATACGAACTGCATTCAGAACAAGGCCATAACTTTGAAACAGCTGTGTTCCATGAATGCTGCAAGTTGTTTGGTATACGAAAAACCAGGACAACGCCACTTCACCCATAGTCTGATGGGATGATAGTAAAGTACAATTGAACACTTGGACAGGAATAGGCAAAGTTTTATAATAGCCACCAAGATGACTGGGATGTTTTACTCCCTCCACTGTTGATGGCCTATAAAACAGCAGAGCATGAAACCACTGGATACACTCCAGCAAAGCTGATGTTTGGTCGGAAGCTTCGGTTGCCAGTGGATCTGATAACAGGACGCCCACCTTACGAAGAGTTGCCTGAAAATGTGTCAGAGTTAGTGAAAGCGTTCTGGACATTTAATTAAATTATTGATAATTATCCATTGGTTTAATGTAGGTGATTATTGTTCGGGACGAACAATACTAAGGAAGGGGCAGTGTTACGACAGCAGAAGTCATGTGACGCTGGTAACACGTCATGAGATTCTCGAAGGATCTTGAATTGTCCTGGCAACTCTAGTCTGTTTCATGCGCCCTCTTTTTTAGTATATAAGCCCGGCAAATAAAGCAGGAATGATATAGATAGAGAGATTGAAGATAGAGATAATCGAGTCAAGCCGTAAGTAAAGTGTGGGAATCCCTGTGAACTATAGCGTGTGTTTATAAAAGTAATTAAGTTTAAAGTGACTGTGGAAATTATGTGTATCATAAAGTTTGTAACGAGAAAGAATAAACTGGTTTTAATTAAGAAAGGATTTGTATGGTTGAAGTTTCTCGGAAAGAATTTTTACGGGAAATTAACAAACAAGCAGATACGTAGCAATATCTTAATTTAAAAATAAATATTATAATAACACATCTAAATATCGATTTTTGTGTGTTATGTGGTATGTTAAATGCAGCATTGACTCAAATTAGATGTGTGTAATGTCCAAGTACAAACTCTATTGTTTCTTACGAATTAGGAACTCAAATTACAGATATTGACAAGCTAGAATATAGAATAAGAACCTCCTCTCTTTTCTATTTGCTTTTTATACCTATCACTCTACTGTTCCTTCTAAGCATGTACCTAGTTCCTAAAACCCATTTTATTTCCTGACTAAGCTGTATTTTGTCCAAGAGCTTTCTCTTTCTTTTGATTGATCTCTATAGAACAAAAACATGATGATCTCAAATACTGTTTTTATTTGACGACCTCCTAGTAGAGTGAACCAAAAATATTCTTTCAAATTCTACAAGTAAGTTCGATTTCTTTGTTTACTCGACAGCGTCATCTCATGATTATTTTTCTCTCACAGAATGTTAAGCAGTAATACATAGATATTACAGTTACTAATCTTTGCAACATGGATGTTGTATGTTATTACACTATCCTCTCAGGCAGCATAGACAGCATCAAGTAAAGAGAAAGAAACAAAGCAACTAGAACAAGACTACAAGACTTTCTGGACTAAAAAGTTAACCTTGTAAGATAAAATAATAAAACTAAATAAACAAGAAAAATCTTTAAAATTCCTATATGATTGAAAGCAAGTAAAAAACATAAGATATACCTGCATATCACACTTTTCATCCCTTCTATATTTCAGGCTTGTCCTCAAGCAGACAATTAAACTCAATTTTAAAATCAATAATATTTAAACTTGCACTATGGACAAGGAACATATTAATTTTTCCTTGACCTGAAGAAGAAACAATTGCCACATGACTTTAGCAATTAATCACAACTAACAACAATACAAAATGTTTTTAACTATGTTTGAATATACAAAATAATAGATGAATTAAAAACCTTTTAATTAAAACTTAAAAGTTACCACACACACAATCAAACAAACTGAACTATTTAAAGAAGAAAATATCATGTTACTATATTACCAACAAATGAAACAAATCTTTAAAATAAGAAACCTTCATTGAATTAAATAAAAAAATAAGTATTTTTGAGTATTAAATGATATCTATATACATATATACAACCTCCTAGCTACATAGTGCCCAGACCTCCATCCACTCAGTTGCTATCTCCTGACAGTGGTGCTTGAGTGCTGGAATTTGCTCTAGTGTGGGAGAACGCTCTAGTCTTCCCAGTGACATCAGTGCTTTCATCAGTCTTTGCAGATGGCTCGGCCCTAGAAGGCATTAATGCCAACCCGTTCATTAATTCGTTGAGCTCTTCCAAGTTGGATGCATTGGCAAGCAGTGCACCCTCTTCCTTGGGCTACCTGACAGTTAACATTAGTCCACCATTCTTCATCTCTATGATGACTTCTCACCCCTCACTGTAAAGGAAGTCTTGGGTGTCTTGGAGCAGTTGTGAGGCTTCATAGCTTGAAGATAAATCTTTGCCTATACAGTCAAAGTAATGAAGCAAGAACAGGAATAACAGCTGGTCAAATCAGGTCAGAAACATTACTTTAAAGTTAAGGTTGAGAGACTGACTATGACTGGAACTTGACTCTAAATATTGAAATTTCGGATTCAAATGTAAGGTTAATTAAATTTCAATTAGTCAAAGGTTCTGTCGAGTGGGTAGTTAAAGATGGTTGTAATGTGCGGTTATAACCACAAACTCTGACATCAGGTAATGATTGAGTGGGATGTCTACATGCTTAACATGTACTCATGCCCAACCTTGCTCATAGAACATGTGTCAAGAGAACCTGAGGACTTCCTGATACCTGGTCTTTCCCAGATTTCCATTTGACCAGCTATCTTATAGTCATGCTGCCTTCTGTTGTCCCTGCTAAACAATGGGAATATATCCTCCAATCTAGACTCACTCTTAGCCTACCATCTGGTTATCACATAAACAGTGCCCGGTTCTAACAAGAAAGAATGGAGGTTGAGGCTGCAGTAGATTCTAATAAGTCAAGTTAACTCAGGCTAGGTGGCAGTAACGTCATATATAACCATTAGTCTCTTCCAACACTTTCATTGTCTTTCTATACGGACTTTCTTCCATTTACAAATTATTGAACAGTTTTGGCGTGAATTACAATATTTTCCCACATGGATAGTACCTTCCACTTTCTCCTATTACACTTATAGCTTACATTTTCACGACTCAAACTATATTTTATACTGAAACAACATTAAGAAACTATTGAGTAAATCTATTTGCTTATTAAAAATATTTCAATCTGAATAATTGAAAATATTCCTATCACAACCAAATAAAACACTAGGTTCACGATGGGTAAATACTTATTATGATATTTAAGCCGTTATCAATGAATTTCATGCACTACTGATAATTTGACCAAGTCATAAATACTTCAACTTAATCAAGTTGATAAACTTTCTGCTCTATGCTTCTGAGAAACATCGGTAAAACTGTGTTCTCTATCTCTCTCTTTTTGGCCAGAGTGTGAGCCTTTTTGTCAGTTTTTGTCTTCCATGTTCTATCTGCTAAATATTTCAACATCAAACTTGAAACATTCTTTCAATAGTATAAATGAAAAATAATTAGCATACTGCATTTTACAATAATACTTTCCAGGTTTAATTATTACAGTTAGCCTCATAATTATAAATTTTTCAACATCAAGGTCAAATACTTTGCTTACATATTATCTTTGTTTTTTTCTTGTTTATTATTGCACTCTTTGGGTGATTGCTTCATTTGTATTAACTTGCTTTAAAAACTTATAAAGGACTCCATGTAATGTTGTTAACCCATGTATGAGACTACACATGAACCATTCAGCAACATTTTAGTCACCTGCCGTAAATACACTTTGTAGTTGGTAAGCAAGGAATACCACCTCCTTCCAGTCTATGATAGTGCAGGTCAGTACCTGTCTTAATTGTTAGTGAGTAAATAGTAGTTGCAAAATGTAGTTAATTTACTACCCAATGGCACAGTAAGTAAGTGATCTACTTTCTTTCAATTATTCAGTTATCTATGTGTACTTCTCTTGCTTTTGTATGCCTCATGTCCACTGTAGCTCATACATTAGTGGACCAACTTGTCAGATTATCAGGTATGGTCCAATACAGCAAGATCCAATTTACTTTCTTTTTGCAGCTGGTACACACCAAAACTGTACTCAGTCACTGCATTGGAACATTATTTCTTTCACTGTTCAATAATAGCACTTCTTTTGTTACCTTCCCGAGTTGTTTTTGAGCAAACTCGTGTGTGTTGACCACTGTCAATCTCAGCCATTCTAAATATTCTTGGAAACACTGAGGAAATTCTCCTTGTGGTGGAGGACCATACATTACGCCCACAAGGAGTAATAATTCCTGTACAAGTGTTCATTCCAGTCAGTTCTGCTATAATTATCAAACTTTACAAACACCTGTTTGGTAGTCTGTATACCAATTCTGCCAAACCATCAGAATGGATGTGATAGGATGAAGTATGAGTTTTTACCCCAGCTAACACGTTACACAACTCAGTGAACATTTTGCTGTTGAAGTTAGCTCCCTGATCCATGTGATTTCTTCTATCTAACTAAATTGTGCTGTCCAGTTCTTGGCTAAACCATTCACGATGGTCTGGGCTAGTGTATCAGCCAATATATAAGCTTTGTCCCACTTCAAGAAGTAGTTGACATTGATAAGTATACATTGATGTCCCCTTGAAGTCTCCAGAAGTGGATCAGCAATGTTCAAGACTATCTTCTGAAGAATTCTTTGTTAGAGTTTACCCTACCTTGGCCAATTTGTCCTGTGGGCAGCAAACACTGTACTGTATTCACACCAGTACTAAACATCTCAACTCACTTGCAGCAAAAAAGAACCATCATCAAATGTTAGCACATGTATGGATTACACTTTGATGCCTTTTGTCTCTATAACGCCGAGTCATCATTTATTGATCCATTCGGTCATCTGGTCCAACAAATACATCAGTTTATCTAATCAATAAGTCACTGAGCTGCTTTCACTTTGTTGGGTCCAGATTGTTAACACAATTGTTAATCAACGACCTCAGATGTGTTGGTAGCCTCATATTTGCAAAATGGGTGTAATCTTAGCATTCCCAATAGTATCAGTTACTTTTACTTTGTTCAATATGTGTACGACCATTCCAGCATTGAGCTAGATAACTGATCATCCATAGTGGCAACCGACACTGGGAATTTATCCCTTGTCAGATGGATAACTGTTCAGGCCAATGCTGTGTCCTTTCTGGATAGGAAACAGTTCATTTTAATCATGTTTATTTAATCACATTATATAGCACTGATGAATTTGTGTACATGGAGATACTATTATATCATCTGCTACATTCACCAGTGCACTTTACTGTTTCTGGGTTCAATCTGGTTGGCATTGGACGACATTCCCATGGAACATCAGCTCACTTATTGTACAGGTAAAGCTGATGGACAAATTCCACATCACATCTATTCCCCAAATGTCATTTCTGGATCCAAGGTCAGAAACTACTACTTTTGTTTTGTGGGCAACACTCCCTAAATTGAGGTAGAGATCCATTTTTCCTCTAATGTCTAATCTATCGCAACTTTGCAGAAGAAAGCCAGTAATCACTGGCGTGGCAGTCTCACTCAGAGGGCTTGAAAGATCATAACGTCCATCAAGATCCTCACCACTGTTGTCTCTATCAGGAACTCAGCTTCTCCCTCTTGTACCATTACCAGCACATACCAAATCCATGAAAACCTGAAGAACTTGAATGACCACTAAATTCTTTGGTGTAAACTGTTTGCTCGCTTACCCAAGCTAGTGATCAAGACAGGTGATCAATCGCATCCGACGCCTCCTTCCTAGTGATGCACATTGCAAATAATTCAACATTAGTTTGTAACACGTTAGTCACTAAATTAATATTACTCTGTAAGGTGTGATTACAACATATAATCTATAATTGAAGCAATATATTTATTACTTTTCCTCATTTCTATTCATTTATTTCAAAAACTAACCTTCTATTCCATGCACACTTAATTATGTACTATTGTCTCGCCAGTAGTATCTCTTACAATATTCATATAAGAAATTACTTATTAAAAAGACACAAAAATGAAAAATAAATTAAACATCATATTACTTACAGAGGCTTCATTATTGCATAGTAAAAAAAAAAATATATGACAAAATTATGTCTATAACAGAAAGTTATAACATGGAATTTTATAGCTTTAAATAAAAAATATATATACATTAGTTATTACACAGAATATTCTAGGTATGGATTGAACAGCTCAGAGTAACTTCAAACTGAAGAATGTAGATATACATACATAACATTAATAAATGTATTGCATATTGTTATATTATATGGTGCTGTGAGAAGAGCTTTGAACATGGTGCTTTGTTGGCACGTTTTTAAAACTTCTCATGTTTGTGAATTAGATGGACTGATTTTTGAAAAAAGAACTTCTAATTTCTTATATAATTGGAGGATTAAAAGGGAGTGTGTTGCAGAGAATAAGTCAAACATAACCCGATAAAACCTAAGTTATTTCAAACAGCAACAATAAGAAAAAACAATCTTAATTGTGGTAACACAAAAGTGTAGTAGCTATCTTTTAATACTCATCGATTCTACTCTCTAATATCTACACTGGCTAGATTCTTTGTTAAAATTAACTTGATTACTAGATCAAGGAAACAAAAGATTTTCATTGTGTCGAAGAATTTGAAGAACTGTATGATGCTATATCTTAGTCACCTAAAACATAATCTTGACCTGATATATTGCACAGTCTTACTGCTTATACTAAACAATGTAGGCCACTATATCACCCCCACTTTTGTGTACTTCTGAATACCAACCTAAGAAACACAATAGTGGAAACACAAAAGTATAAGCTGTAGAAGAAATCGTATAGTAGAAACACGAGGGACACCAGCAAAATTACTTTTTCCTGTGGTGCATTATTTGCCTGGGGCTTTGAGGGAGGGATTGGAGATCAATGCTAGATACATAAGGATCCAATTAATGTCATAAAATGTAAGAGTATTTTTAA
Source organism: Limulus polyphemus (assembly GCF_000517525.1). Taxonomy (NCBI): domain Eukaryota; kingdom Metazoa; phylum Arthropoda; class Merostomata; order Xiphosura; family Limulidae; genus Limulus; species Limulus polyphemus. Next base: position 48,999 of record NW_013670654.1, on the reverse strand, counting down.
TAATTCTACTTGAGTATACCTGTACGGTATTCACAAATTATATAACAAATGAGATGTAAATATTAGTTACAACAATAAAGGAAATTTGAAGAATGCTTGAAGAACAATAAAATAAAATTAAGTAGCAAAAAATAAAAACAACTGAAAGTTGAAAAGGAATACCAAAATATAAAACTAAATAAAATTTTTATACCACGTAAACTGCGTGTGCTTCAACAGTCATGGTTTCAAAATACACTTGATATCTGGATTATATGTTCAAACTCAAACTTCAATGACAGAAATGGTTGTGCTAGTGTCGAACATTTAGTTATACGAGGGTCCTAATGTGACGTATCTCAATCCTAGACTGTTTAGGATAATAATAACTTTCATTACATATTCAAGGGAGGGCTAACCATTCATTCATACCACCCTGTATAAAACCCTTCACAACTCCTTCACATAGGAATTGACCCACACTTAAGTTTGCACATGACGTCACGAGCTAGGAAATCTCGGCTATTGTGGACTCAAACTACCGCATGTTTACTTAGTAGTATGAACTTAACTTTATTTGTCTTAATACTTTGGTGCCATCATGGTAATTGCTTGTTGTGTTGTTGGACGTAGCAATAGACAGAAACAAAAGTCTTGTCTTGTCTTGCTTTCTATCGTTTTCCAAAAGACAAAGAGGGATGACATCGATGGATTTCAGCTGTCAATCGGAAAAACTGGGAACCATCAATGTACAGCTGTCTGTGTAGCAAACATTTTATAGCAGGCATGAATGCTAATTTTTCAATATTATATAAATAAATATCATATAAACGTATCCTTTTAAACTATGGGATAAAAATGTAAAGCTAGTTAAAAGTTTTGAATATCCATAATTATTTTCAGGAATAATGCCACACCGCATTTAAATATATGTTTAGTAAATGCAGCCTAACTTTTGGACAGAAAACAGTGTTTTTCCCACCAATTCCATTATTAAAGCAGAGGGCAAGAGTGCACTAAACTGTACTACAAAAGATCAGTTACACCTTCAAAGGCATCTTCTTCCCAACTTGTATGATTGTAGTCCACTGTTCTTGAACCCAATATATTAAATACTTTATGGTATTTCTATAGATCTGCCATTCTCTTGTGGCAAAAATACTCGATAGCTTCTGCAACTGGCCCATAATTAATATCCTAATACCTCAACTGAGATCAGCAACAACTACATTCACTTGTTAAGTGAAAGCTATTGCAAATTCAGAGACATACCTCTTCACTTACATCTAGTTTATTATCATTTGCCAGAATAAAGTTTGCACTAAGAAGCTAAAGTAGTAGCTTCACTCAAAGTGTCAGATACACAGTACAGTTGAGTAATGTCACAGCTACTCCATTCTCTATTAAAAACTTAATCTTATATTCATAAATCATTAGGGCTCTTACCATGCAATGCCAAACCCATGGTTATTCAAATTATCTACCATTTCTCTCAATGTCATCTGACTGCCCTACCAAACTCAGGTTCCACTAGTTTAAACTAGATGAAGCCAAATCTGCAATAGCATCAACAACAATAGAACTCGCGTCTTCTGCTCCTGTTATGAAACATAAAAATAAGTATCATATTTAGTGTCTTATTAACAACAGTTGGCTCTCAAAATTTTCATGGTCTCTGCTGCATTGCAGGTAAGACGCCATAATTCTATGAGGGCTAAATGTCCCTTATTAGATATGCTAGCACCAGAAAATTAAAAAAAGCACATTTTAATACATGAAATGACTTTAGAGTTTTAAGTCTATTGATAATGGCGCTTTCTTTAGTGCTGCTATACGTGTCACAAAACGTCTTTAATATGACATAAAGCCAAAAAATGTTGGAAATTTTTTTCTGTTTGTAGTTTCAAGTCAGTTTGTCACTGTTCAGAGTTTAGCATGATCGTAAAGCATTCTATCCATAATTACAATATACATGAATAATTTTACTCGAACTCATCAGAATGAGAGAATATTACTCTGGTTTCAGTTGCAAACCTGTTTATCACAACTATTGAAATACCATAATTAAATTTTGAACTAAACACCAAAATATTGTGTACATAGATTATATCTCATTTACTCTGCAAACCCCATGAAGTGAGTCCCTTTAGCTTCTCAAATCTGACTGGTGCATTACAGAAGTCAAATGGCATGGCGAAAAATGTATACAAACCTTCTTTAGTGCTGAAAGAAATGTTAGATATGCTTTCATTATCTACCTCAACTTGCTAGTAGCCAGAGACAAGATCTAGTGAACCAAACCAGTAATCCTCCAGTGGGATAGTGGTAAATTTACAGACTTACAATGCTAAAATCTGAGACTCGATTCCCTGTGGTGGACACAGCAAATAGCCCAATGTGGTTTTTATCTAAACCAAAGAACAACCAAATTAGCAAGATACAATTTATTGAGATGTTTTTATGTGGATGATAATAAAAACACATCAATGTATGTCACCATTTTCACCCATTTGAAGGCTACCTCTTGTAGCAACCAATGTTGAATGTTCCATCTTTTAGCATCTATCCAATTTTTCTCAACACTGGCTATATCCCTAGTGTTCCAAGAAAGCTTCATGGTAGTTGTTTTATAGAGTAGAGTACAACCTGAGGTACCCGCCTTTTCTCCGGGTTATGAACTTAAAAAATGTGTGGGTGGATTCTATGATAAATAACACAAAATTCATAACTTTCACACAATTTATTCAAAACATAATATTTCATTACAGTAGTTATTATTACCTAACCAAAAGTTTTGTATAAGCTTTAAGAACTCAATATGTATATACTTAAAAACATGACATACTGTGCGATGGTCAGGGTGACTTTGTAGGAAGAGATAACGGCCAAAGTATTGGCGGTAGGCGTGCTTTCTTTTATCCGCTTTCAACACCCAGCTCTTAATGTCCTTCCGCAGAAGTATCTTACGAGCCGAAGTTGAAAGGTCACGGGTCAAAGGAGGAAGTGAGTATAACTCAAGAAACGGCTCTTCATATCAGCCTTATATTGACTGTTTGAGTAGAAATTTGAGCTGAGTTTATGTAGTATGACAATAGTGACGGCCATTCTTTTCATTGCATTCCTCCATAGAAAGTGCTAGTGGACTCTATCAGATATATAAGACGTTTGTGTGCCCTCTCACCACACTGTGTGTATGCTGTTTCATAGAGAATTTAATAAAGATATTTTTATTTTGGTGTAAGGACGTAGCGCTATCTACGTATGTAGTTAACTTACGTCAAGATAATAAATGCTCAATAACAGCAATAATGGAGGTGCTGTGAATCCCCTTCAACACGCACGTTGTTACAAGTTATCATCCCAAGTTATCAACCAAGTCCTCATTTATGAAAGATTATATTTAAATTTGTCATATAAAACAATGCACTTAAATAAAATGACTTATTATTTATTGAAAATAACCCGAATGTACTAGATGTAAATTGATCTTAACCCAAAATATTTTATCCTGGTGTCCATGTAGTTTAACAGGCACATACTAAGCAATACTCTGCCCTGTAGATGTTGTTCTAATCGCTACACCTGAAGAAACAGACAACATTTTTCACCAAGATCAGTGGTCAACTCTTATCTAAGACTTACTGCTTTAAATTAGCAGACCTCAAAACTGTTGCAGATTATTTCTTCTATGCATCCAATGACTCAGGAAGGAGATCTGTTGTTATCTAATGCAAACAGATGATTCAGCCAAGATCTACCTCTGAAGGTTCATTTCAGTGAGAAGGTGGCACGAATGACTGAGAATTAACATAGTGGTATGGTGTATGGAGAGTCTGAGATCGAATGGGATAGTCTGTATAGGACTCCCAAGCCTTTGTCAACCAGAGTTACCCCATCCCATCACTGGTCAAAGCCATGAGATAAAGGTCTGGAAATGCTGAAGGTGTAGGAGTTATATTATTGGCAGGTGAGATAGCAATTATTGAATGGTGAGAATGTTTAACGATGGAGCAGTAATGACTCTCTCTGAGCTGGGTGTTTCTTGAGGGTGGCCATGGATCATGGAGAGATCTAATGTTGGGCAAAACCAATGAAGGAGATGCTGAGAGCAATTCATTATTTTGTTGCCCTGGGCTAGGGACCAAATACTTGTTCAAGTGTTGGAGTCTTGAAGATGCCTACCTTCCTGTACCTGCGATGTTGATGACATATTAGCCAGGTAATGGCTGAGAGTTCATGGGAGAAAGGCTTTGACAACAACCATGGACCCCTGTGAGTGAAGCAATGCAAATTATGTTTCCAGCTTTCAAGGGTACAACAAAAGAAGATCTAACTGTTTCCTGAAGCATTTAAGACAAATAACTGGCTGAACTTGCTGGTCTCCAGAACCAGTGCCTGATCTTGAGTTTGAATGGTCCAGCACTGCACTCTATTAAGCACTTGAATGAGGCACATCTGGTACCAACAGTTTGACCCGTTGGGCCAGGTTCAATGCTGAAAGTCTGATTGCCTACAGAAATGGCATGCAATGTATGCACGATAAAGCATATCTGGCAATGGTCTTTGCAGATCGAAAGGACATCTTGATGGATAAGTTCACTGAAGATTGAAGGACGTTCTGGAGAAGTGATGAGACATCATCTGGATATGAGAGATATTTCCACCATAATATAGGATATTTTTGTCACAACAAGATGTGAAGCAATAGTTTCAAACTGTTTGCAACAGCATAATAATCCTGTAGTAGCTGTACCTCACACAGGCCAACCTAACAAGGTACTCTCCATCATGCCAAGAATAAACCATATCAAGGACTAACCAATCACACACACATTCTCATTCTACAGGACAATCATACTAGTATCAAGAATGTGTAGGGCTATTCTAGTCCTCCAATGCTTTATATCATACAGCTGATGTTGATGAATTCTCTGCCCAGATGTAGTTCTGTAAATGAGGAGCAAAGTGCTTACTTAACTTGTGGAATGTTAGGTCATTGTAAAGTGAATTGCCCATACTTTGTCATAAAGCAAGGTTAGGAAAGTTATTGGTTTTTACCAATGAGTCATCAAATCCAAAAGAACTGACAGCAAGCAGCAAATATTGTTACCATATCTCTGGAAAACTAACAGAGTCCAAGTCAGATCTGGCCACCACCTTAGGAAGCATGGTAGTGAGCTTGTGCTAATAGGTTTGATGATCAGCCTATCTCTCTTAGCTGTTAGGTCTAAATGGAGCTTGGCATATACCTGTAAAGGTACAAGGGCAAGAGATTGAATTTCTGTTAGACACAGAAGCAGCTGGAACATAAACCAACCACTCTGGCCAATGGATAAAGACTATATTCTGGCAAAAATAATAAAATAGAAGTGAATGGAGAGGTAACTCTTGACTATGTCTAGGTAGCATTTTTTCATAGAACGAAGGCATTATTGTCAATCTCAGTACTGGCATTGACATCCTTGGGATGGAAAACTATGGTACTTGTCAGTCAGTTCTGCTAGTGCAACTAGTGAAATGATAGCCCATGGGAAATTTATTCAATGCCAGCCAAGAAACGTGGACTGCATGAGTGTACACAAATCTAGTATGTCAGTACTGTGTAACATGGTTATAGATCCTACAGATGCAAATATCTGTCTCTTCTGCAAAAAACAAGCAGCATTAGATTAGGGAATATTTGTACAAAAAGAGATGAAGCAATTGGTTATCAAACTTTTCACTGTTAAGCAAAGTGGAAGTAATCAATACTTGTGGCAATACCATGATTGCATCAGTTGCACTGTGTGTAAAAACAAGTCCACAACTACCAACATATCTGAGATCATTGGTTGAGGATTGTACAAGCAATATGGATCAAGTGCAGCTCAGTGAATTGTTGGTTGAACATGCCAATGTAGTCATGTGATCAGCTGGTCAACTGGATCAGATTAAAATAACCCAACACCATATAGATACAGGTGATGCACATCCAATTAAACACAGGCTTTGCTAGAGCATAGCTACTGCTGAGATACAATGGCTGTTAAATGATGGCATCGTACAACATTAAGATAGTACTTGGTCATCTCCAATAGTGATTTTAAGAAAGAAGGAAGCTATGCCTATGTTCTGTGTTGATTTTAGATGGAGGAACATGGTAACTTATGTCAATGTCTTTCCATTGACAGATGAATGTTTAGATGCATTGGAAGGTTCCTGTTGGTTCAGTACTTTAGGTCTATCACAAATATATTGGCAAGTTGAACTGGATGAGAAATGGCTTATTTGAATTTTGCATCAAGCCATTCAACCTGTGTAATGCACTCATCACTGTTGAGAGGCTAATTAAGCTTATACTGAAGGGGCTGCAATTTAACAAATATACATCTGAGTCTATGGCTGAGAACCTGAAAATGGTGCTTCAGTGGATAAAAAAAGCGTGCTTTAATCTGAAATCAAGAGAATGCGTTTTGATGTGCATTAAATTAAAAGTTCTCAGTCATATTGTGAGTACAAATGGAGTCTTCACAGCCTCTGACCAAGTTAAAAGCCTACAGATTTCTTGATTTTGCATCATACTACCAATGATTTGTGGCCATCTTCTCCAAAATTGTTGAATCATTATTGGCTTTTATTAAAGTATAAATGCACTTCAAATGGAATAATGAGTGTGAACAAACATTCCAGTCCCTGAAGCATGTCTTAGTGGAAGTTCCAGTATTGGAATATCTATAGACAAGATTCTGAATTCTTATTAGATTCTGATGCCAGTGACAGTGGTATTTTGTGAAGCATTATTACTGCTGCAAGGAGTAGAATGTGTAATTGTGTACAGTAGTTGCACATTCTTGAATGCTGATATTGTAGGATGAAAAAAAGAGCTACTAACAGTTGTAGTATCTAAGAAACATTACCATCACTAATTGTAAGGTAGAAAGTTCACTACTAAGATGGAACATGCATCACTGAAGTGGTTGATAATTTTATAAATCTGGAAGGGATATTGTATGATGGATAACAGCATTACAGGAGTATGATTTAGTCATACAGCATCATCTGGGCCCACAACACAGAAGTGACGATGGACTGTTTCACCATACATGATACACTGTCAATTCAGTGAATGTTCCGACACTGGGCACCATGTGGAAGTTAAAATTATTTATGTTACGATGATGACTTAAGCCATACATTAGGTTATTCGATTAGTGGATGAATTTCACAATTACACTTTGGGAGTTTTGAGAAGAACAACTGAAGGATCCAGATCTAGCATGGACATTTCTTGTCATGCAGAAAGGTGAAGATCAGCAGCTAACTAAGATTGAGAAGCATTGCATGGATGCAAATAGCCTGAGGCACTTGTATCAGTAATTAATAGTGCAGGAAGGTCTGTTATGTCATCACAATCAAATACTAAGTTGTGTTTCTCAATCTGCACTGCAGCTAGTTGTCCCTAGAGCTTTAAGGCATGATACTTTCCAGACTTTGCATAACACAGAGTTGGAGGTTTCCAAGGTATTATTCACACTTGTGCTAATAATCATTGGTGGTTCTTCTGGCTGTATTCAAGTTGAGATGTTCAGCACTGGTGTCAACACTGTACAATGTGTTTTATTCAGAGAAAATATCAACCAAAATAAAGTAAACTCCAGCAGAAAATTGCCTGTGATATCTCTGGTCCACTTCTTGATAAATACGAGGCTATTAGTATATTTTTATGGCTATCTATTGCACCCCAAAGTGAAGCAAGGTGTATGGTATGTTTGCCAACTTTGGTAATTCTGATAAAACTGACTGGGATGAATAACTGAGAAGTGATCAACATGTTGTTTGCTGAACAGGTTTGTTTTAGTTGATGAGCACAAGTCTGTGCACCAACAGCTAAGAAAGGCCACCGTATGGCCAAAAGGTGACTGGTGATATGATAAAACAGTGAGAGAATGGACAGCTCATAGACAGCAGCACATTACAAGCCACAGTTATTGAAAAGTAATTTGTTGAAGTCATCATGAGCCAAATACAGTCTGTTATAAGCTATTGATGCATGTACAAATGTATATTGGTGATATATATATGTATATACCAAACTTTGTGTATTAATAAGTGTATGTGTGTAGTTTTACATATCCATATGAACATTACAGGGCTGGCATGGACTCAAAATCTGTTGGTCATGGAATTGAATCCTATCACCAAAATGCTTGCCCTTACAGCTGTGGGAGCATTATAATTTGATGTTAATTTCTGCTTTTCATTGGTAGTATTGACTAGCTACCTTCCTTTTAGTGTATTACTTCTAAATTAAGGTTGGTTAGCATAGATGGTCCTCAAGTATCTTTGTGTAAAAAAACACAACGAAATAAATAGACAAACAAATGAACATTACATAAAAAATAATTTACAAGTGTTTCATAACATGAAAGGATCAATTACACCAATAACACAACTGTTAAGTAACATCTGAATGTTAAGTCTTTGTGATACAAAGTTAATTGTGATTATTGATTTGAAAGGTATTGTTACGTCTCCGTGTGTTAATTAATTTTCCGTAACTTCGTTCCGACGAAACTTAAGCGACACAAGTTCTTTACTTCATAAAACTATTTTATTATTTCCGAATAAAA
>NW_013670654.1:32071-39512 GCF_000517525.1 Limulus polyphemus | reverse complement strand
GAAACAATAGTTTCAGTTTTGACATTGAAATATATGACAGGTAGTAATTTTCATGGAGAGATAGGAGTAATAGAAGAACTCACACTACACCTGAGAGAAATATAGTTTTACCTAGTTTTTTTTGGTAAGTGTAGTGCAAGATATTTCAATTGGATTGAATCAAACTATGGATGAAATTATCAATAGTAGATAAAATTCACAGAAAGAAGCTTGGATATCATATTAAATGTAAATTTGGTTTACTTAGTGTTTTATTGGTTATGGTAGAATATTATCAATCATACAGATGGAAATATTTTATAAGCATAAAATTTTGTTGACTATTTTTTAACATGACACAGACATCAAATGTGTACACTGTTGTGATAACTACATATCAAAAACTTAAAAAGACCTTTCTAGAGCTAAGGACCAGCTAAGTGTCTGGGAGGTTTCACCAAGCTGGAACCAGTGAGGCAAAGATCAGCAATAACTATTTCACCTGCAGCAAGGGTTTTGGTGGTAAATGAAGATGCCACAACATCAGCTGCTACAAGACCACCACCTTTGAAGTCCTGTCATTTACGTCATGAATGACCAAGAGTATATCTCCCAGCCATACCACCAATAATCTGTCATTAAACCAAATCTCAATACACAACTGGGTATTGCCAGGAAAAGCAGTAAAGTAGACAGAGGACTGGGTCTTGTATAATTATGAAGGTAACCAGACTCAGAGATGCCTGAAGCTCACTTTCATGATTTGAGAAAGAAGTACAGCAATTTAGAGCAAAAATGAATCAGGTTTGGAAGGCCTTGGCAAAAGCCAATAAGGTCATTTGACAAATTACTGCCATCAATAGAAAATGCAAAGCTCCCCCGGAAGGTCACTCAATTGGATTAAAACTAGATAAGCTCTCAGTTGGAATTGAACTAAATTACCAAATGGAGAGTAAGTTATTTAACCTCAGATCCAGAACCATCTTGACTTCAGTCGTCAAGCTCCAATACAGTTATAGTGCTTTAGTGTGTGTTCACTCAGAAACAGACCTTCAGGCAATTGTTGACATCTTTACCAAAGCATACAAGAAAACTGGACTGGTGTTTAACACTCAGAAGACTGAGATCTTCCATCATCAAGCTCCTAATGAGCAGTTCTCAGCTCTGGCAATTCTGATTTATGGGAAACTTTAAGAATGTTGAGTATTGTACATACCTCAGAAGCCATTATTCACAGACACCTGACATTAATAAAGAAATCCAACATCACCTAAATGTGCAGGTGCAGCCTTTGGTCGCTTGAGAAAACAGGGGTTTGAAGATCACAACATCAGATCCAAAACCAAGCTCATGGTTTATCAAGCAGTTGTGATTCTCATCTTACTCTATGGAGCTGAGACATGGACAACATAGGATAAACCTCTAGATCCTGGAACAGTATCAACAAAGCTGAATGCAGAAGATCTTTCAAGTACAGTCAGAAGACAGATGCACTAATATTAGCATTCTCTTTGCAAGTGAACACTATAGGCATTGAGGAGATGATCATATGACATCAACTTCGCTGGGCTGGCCATGTCATCTGTATGTCCAACTTCAGATTCTTTTTCTCTAAGCTCAGTCATGGCATACATACCAGAAGAGAGCAGAAAAAAATGCCTCAATTATATCCTCAAGACCAAGATGAAGAAGTGCAACACCAATTGTTGGGAGACTGTTGTCCAGAACTGCCTAGCATAGAGGAGGAGTATGCTGTAAGAATCTCAGCATTTTGAAACCATACAATGACAACAAGAGTCTGACAGAATGCCATGGCTCAGATCACCAATCCAGGACCACTCATTCTACTAACAAACACCTGCTCAAGCTGCAACAGAGTTGGTTGACCTCAGATTGGCCTCATCAGACATCTTCAGACTCACAGATAAAATCATCATGCAAGACTATCATCCTCAGCTGTGAAGGACTGCCAGTAAGTTAAGTAAGTATAATGTTGTTTATTGAGGTAAGTAAGAAATTATTTTACATGATTCTGACCCTCAAAGACAGGAAAAACTAAAGGTTTTATTACCATACCTATTATGACCCTATTCATAAGTCTTTCTTTTTAAAGTAAAATGAGATTGTTTAAAAGCAAAGTTGGACATATTTTTGAAAATTAGTTTAGGTATTTCATTGATAGTTTGCTCAATAAAAAAAGAAATAAACGTTTCCAAAGCACTGGAGCACTGTGGGTTGTTTGGTTGCAGTAAGTAATGTTTATTATTCATATACAAAATTTAAATATTATATGATGATAACTGTACTAAAATTTCCAAGTAAGTCAAAATCATTAAAACATGGTACACAAGAATACACAATTAAACAAACAAGAATATTGAGATATTTAGAAAATTAAGCTGTACTGTAGTTTCTGGTTAACAGTACCTTGGTAATTTCTAAAGTAAAAATGTTAAGTTTTGATAAGATGTAAACGAAACTAAGTATTAAAGCATATCAAAAATAATGACCTATGTAACACAATCTCTTTTGTATTTCAGCATTTTCTAAAGATTTCATGGGATGTTTTTGGTGTTAAAACAATAAGGCAAAAATAATTATCCAAAAAATAACTCCATACATTAGCATATTTAATATGAACTACCATACAGCTCTTAACAACATTCCAATCCCTACGATCTGTAACTGTTAGTATAAATCATTTAGTACTGACACAGTGAGTTGAACCATTCTCTTGTAGGCATAACTCATAACTAATAAATTCTTTAAAGTAAAAACTGTAATTTAAGGAAGAGATGATACAGCATAAAATGTCTCATGGTAACACTGGTCGAAATGTATAGCAGGACAATATGTTCATTACAAAATAAAGTCTTTTAGTTTTTCAAATCTTGAATGTTTTTCAAAAGAATTACAAAGTTATATAAGTATATATTTTTACATCAAATGAACAAAACCGAGTGTATCCATTTAAAGCTGATTGAATTCAATGTATAAATTATTATTTTAGATGTATGTATAAGATTATTTTAATTAGAAAATGTTACAGCTCAAATTTTGTAGGTCTGTCAAAAATATTTGATAGTTTAGTTCATTAACACTAACAGTTGATGTTTTCTCTTATTATGAACATATTTAGTTATGAAATAAAGGCATGCTTAATTTAAATTTGTTCAAAGATTCCAAAGCAGCCTCAAGCCAATGTGGGTGGTTATGCAGAAGTTTGGCAAACACAGATAATCCTACAACACTTGCTGACACACCAACTGCCCAGATTGTTTGGTTGATAACCTAGAAATATTAAATGTAGTAACAAAATCAAGCATTGGCTTTTCTAATTTATTAATAAAGCCTATAAAAGTAAATTGTATTGTAACTTATATATATATATATATATATAAGTATAGTTGCATGGTAGTTTATAATATTTTAATAGTTAATTAAAAATATAAACAAGAAAGAGATAAAACTCAACATACTGGCTTCAAGTTTTGTTTAGATATAAAGTGATCTGTTATGACAAAATGAGTGGATTTTGTAATTATAAAAATACATTGTCCTTAATATATATACATATTTCAAACGAGAAAACAAACTGAAAGGAACTGAATGATGATGAGTTTTAAAATCAGTAATGTTGACAAAAAAAGGAATAAAATTTATGAAAAAACCTGTGATTTTTATAAAGGAGTACTTAAAAGTAACATACAAGAAAAAAATATTTAAATGCAGAACAAAAACGAAAATTGTAAATGAAAAGAATTTGCTCAAATTTCATATGTCAGATGACAAATCTACTATCATCAGAAGGTTACCTAAAGAATCGGAGAAAGCAAAATATTACAATTATCAGGAGACATGTATTTCTGGCAGATAGTTGTGGTTTGTAAAATTTGTCAACATTAGAGGATCAAGTATATGTTTCACACTTTCCCACATCCAGTTTACTAGGATTTCACTAATTTACATTACCTGCATGAAAATTTTGAAATATTTACCTGAATAAAGGTATCTTCTATACTAGTTATTGAAGGATGAGATATGTCAAATCTTTCAACTGTGACACACTGAAGAAAGTTAAAATCTAGTTTCATGTGGGATATAGCTTTATTATCATCAGAAGATTATCTTAAAACATGGTCAGTCAACATGTCCAAAACTTTCATGAGTGGTGCAAAACTTGGGAATTATTAAAGCTTTGCCTAATGCTCTAATATAGTTTATAATACAATACAATCGATAATTCACCATGTTTTAGCTTCATAATTTTAAGTTCAAATAATGAACTTAGACAAAATAAAAAAAAAGACTTGTACATTAGAAAGACTTGATTTGCATTGCCATTACCTTGTCTTGCCATTTTTTGTTTTTTACACAGAGATGGTACCTTTTCTTTGAAAATGTAACCTGCATAGAAACAAGAACACCCATCTAATTTTGGAGACATTATATTTAACAAAGATTTCTTTCAAATGCTTCATGTTTCAAGATACTAATACATTTAAGGACAGTGTTTGCTTGATTACTAAAATATCTATCTTATTACATAAAAATATTTTACTGTTTCACAGCATATTTTCAAATATTCAGAATAAACATTTTAGTACTTCATTCATATGCAAGAAGTCCTTTTTGAAAGAAACATACAAAACAGATAAATTATTTTAAGAAAACAGAAACTATGATAATGATGTCATGTTTTTGATAGACACACTTTTAATAATCAAGTAATTAACCAAAACCTAGAAGTTATAATGAATAGTGTACTTTCATCACTGAAGTCACTTAAAATAATAGTATTAAGATAATTTAGCACAGGTGTAATGAAAGCATAAACCAGAAACTGATGCTTTAGTAATGGTGCAAATGATTCATTCTTACCATCGTATATAGAGGAATCCATGAATCAGCAAAAATGAGATTAAGGAATTTGTCACACTTCTTTCTCAGGAGAAATGACTTGGAATTTACTAGATGTCTCATCTTGTGGAGTAATTTATACAGGCAACAGTAAAAAAAACAACACATATTCACTTAATATTTTCAATACATCTGATTATGCAATAATACTAATTCTTAAATGAACTATTCAATTTAATATTAATAAAGGTTAAGATTAGATGTCATTTTAGGTTTTTTCACTGACTTGTAAAAGTTAAAAGGAGTAGAAAACACCTCTCTTTGTGTGACATTTGCGTAAACAATATAAGTTTTTATCCACACTGGTTATTAGGTACAGCAGAAAATAACATGAACTTCATTTAACGATATTCTACAGAGGTGTTTCTAAAATGTATTTATTATGGATCATCTTATATACAAAAAGTCCAAATGTACATAAACTTCTTTCTGGTACTTAGCAGTTGTATATAAATATCAAAATATAAATACTGAGCTCTAAATAATACATGGCAAATGATGTATATGATTTTAATATCCAATTATACACAGTTATACAAGGTGAGGTAAAAATTACTACACAGTTGGTACTAAAGTAGGTATTATGAAGATGATTGAAACCAGCTTTATCATTGTTTGTTTCAAAGTCAGACTTGGAAATTAAAATATGTTTTAAATGAAACAATATCGCCTCATCCTGTATATGATGGTTATATAGTAAATTTTATATTTTATTCAGTTACCTCCACATAGTTGTACATTGCAAGGTCACATATAGCTTCAGCATCAGGAGTCCTGTAAAGAGTAAACTCTGGCAATACCCTAGCTTTAAAAGAAAAAAAAAGTCGAAAAACTGTTATAAGTTTCTCTCTTGACATAATACAGTTGCATAATCAGTTGGATTAATTCTTCATTTCCTGAGATAATTATTTTCTGTTAATGAAGTATCTTATATCACCTGGTTATTGTTTTATGAATTGTAACAATAAAGAAAACTGTGCTTATGAATTTAAATTTATAACTAAAATTAAAATATATTTTAAATTCATGATCACGATATATATATATATACATACATACATAAGTTACTTGTTTTACTTATACAATGATTACACCTGGGAGCTTATTACAAACTTCGGACATAAAATAAAAAACTTATTACTAATTTCTAGTAGTGTAATTAAAATAGTATGGATAGATTTATTGCTTAAAAGTAGTTGAGCTTGATATATTTTGTGACTTTTACGAGTATTCAGACCACTTCATAAAAATATTTAACAGTGTATAACAAGAAACTTTTAAAGTTCTTCTTTGTAATGATGTAATTTTTTTACTCGCAAGAATTACTTTGTTTTTGTTTTGGAAGAAGATGTTTGCACTTCAGAACTTACCTAATTGGAAGTTTTCTCTCTCTAGTAACTCGTCAAATATAAGACAATCCTCGAACCCCTAGAATAATACCCTCCGTTTATATGCAATGTAATTAGCACATCTCTTATCAAAATAATAATAAATCTCTGTAATTTTTAAACTTGATGTAAATAAAACAATGTTTCTCATTACGTATAGTGTAATTTATAATTCTTACCTAAATAAAAAAGTATGTGATTTACACAAGCTTTTGTGCTAATTTCAATTTTACATTTCCTAAATTTGGAATTGAATCCAAAGCCTCTCCCATACCAAGCAATTGCTCTACAAGGTAAGACAAAGTTATACCCACTAGCAATTAATTGAATAATCTCTTGCTTGCATGATATGATGTATATAGTATTTACATAGCCTGAAAATATTAAATTAGGTAAAGCGTAATATATAATGTCTCTTGGTTCTTATGAGATACAATGTCAAAAAGTTTTATGTTAACTTAATTCTTTGGTCATAGATGGCGGTAAATAATTGAGTTTAATATGTTGTTGTTTGAAGTTAAGCACAAAGCTACACAATGGACTATCTGTATCGAAACCCGATTTCTAGCATTTTAAGTCCGCAGACATACCGCTGTGCCACTGGGGAGCTGTTCAGTTTATAAGGCTATAATTGCTGGAGATGAAGGGAAAATTATTTATTTCATTCTTCAACAAACAGTACTATTTGTTTTCGTAGTGGGAGATTTTGTTTGTTTGAAATTAAGCACAAAGCCACACAATGGGCTATCTGGGCTATGTCCTCCACGGGTATAGAAACCAGGTTTCTAGCGTTGTAAGTCCGCAGATATACCGCTGTGCCACTGGGGGGCCGTAATGGGAGATCGGACTAACGAGGGAAAATAAACAGGGACACAATATCTGTGCACTTAACACTACTTTAAGAATATTAGAATGATCCTTAAGGTTATTTTGTTTTGACATAAATGTGTGTTATTAGATGACAGTACAGCTAACGTGTATGGTGTAATTTGCTATTACGCAAGGGGGAAGTGTTCCCCCAGACCTTGGTTTGTAACCCCCAGATTTTGCAACATATAAGATAATTGATGTTTTCTTCCCAAATAAATAAAAGAAGCACGGTATAGAGAGAATCTATATGTTTACACAACTTTGCCTCCCCCAGAATATTTATT
>NW_013670654.1:28438-31451 GCF_000517525.1 Limulus polyphemus | reverse complement strand
ATTCGTTCGTTATAGTGTTTGTTTTAGCGCAAATATTGAAATCAAGTGTATCGTAAAGTTGTATTCGGAAAGAATAAACCAGTTTTATTAAGTAAGGACTTGTGTCGCTAAAGTTTCGTCGGAACGAAGTTACGGAAAGTTAATTAACAAACGGAGACGTAACATTATGAAATGACGCCACTTGTTAATGTGTTTAATTGAAATAAAGTATCTACGAAAATTTATAAACAACAATGGACTTTGGTTTGAAAATTAAAAGCCATCTGAGAGATACTGTTTTAATGTTTTGGAAAAAAATTGTTATTAAGCAAAGTTTTATTACAATTTACTAACCTGTAGGTAACGTTTTCCGAGGTCTTCAACGCTTCACTCTCATGTTATGATAACACCGTCTTGTGAAATTTTACAACATTGCACAGTTAGTTTTCCCCATTGTTTCCGAAACATTCTCAAAAGTGACGTTACCAAATATACTATACTGGTGGGGCGAAATATTTAGAGATGTCCTTATATATCCTCATAATATCCAATCTCTATTTCGGTAGAAACATCGTCTACTTTTAAATATTTTTCCCTCTCACATCGTCCTATTTTAATTGTACTGTGATTTTATCTTGTATTGACGCTATTTTTCGATCAGCAAAACTGGCTTAGAAGCAGGCACTGATCCACTTTGCACGATATTAGTTTCTAACATAACGGTAAAAATTTGTCAAATAGATATTACACAACAATCGAACCGTAAATTATGAATCATGTTCTTGTGGACAAAGGTCATCTAATTTTAGAGCATATTTTCTTAATTTTTCTTCAAAAAGTACAAACAGGATCTACCATAAACAAACATTTTTCGACTTTCCAAAACCTAACATCACATTGATGAGCCGTACTTTAATGTACAGCTTAGAAAAATTAAAATTGCCACAATATCAAATCTTACCATAAAAAATGCTCCCATTTCTTAAAATCTGATGTTAGATACGCACGACTGTTTAAATTTAAGTATAGTACGAGTGTTAAATTTAGTTATGTTTAGAAGCGATCAGTTTATCGCAGGTTTGTTTACGTAACTGTGTACGAATCATAGGTTGTGAAGTTCCATTGTTGTGATTTTGCGCTTGTATTATTGCGTCATGTTACTAAAACGTTCTAAGTTTTTCTCATTGTTTGATCGAGTTTTATTACATCATAATATCTCGTAGTATTTAGAAAGTTTTAGGTCTCAGTCGGGCTATTTATAAATACGCGTCCAAAATGTAGTTCAAATTAAGTTAATTAAGTGAAGACAAAGTTAGTAAGAAATACAAATAGTCAAATAGATCTAGATATCGTGTTTATAAGCTTAGCTGCAAAGAGCGTATATCGGCGATTAAAAAGTGAATTATCATAGATTGTATTGTAATAACAAAGTAGAGAAGAATAATTCGTTTTGCCAATGGTGTTCTAAAGTAATTGTGTACAATTATCAGTTAGTCTACTGTTATAAGCTGCTTTATCTCCACATTACTGTGTGTACGATTATTAGTTAGTCTACTGTTATAAACTGCTTTTCCTCTATGTTACTGTTTGCACATTAGATCAATCTACTTTGTTAACAAATGGTTTATCACTACATTACTTTGAACACGGCAGATCAGTCTATTGTTATCATCTGATTATACCAACATATACACTGTACATAGTTGAGTACGTCATATTAAAACAGTAGGTATGAAGTCGCGGTGGAACGAAATGTGTCATAATTACAATTTGATACTGTTTGTCGTTGTGTAGGTTGTGTGATGTCATCGAAAACTGGTCGCTTTAGGGAAGGATATGCAACAGTCAGAGACATTGAGAGCCAGCCGAGACCCCGGGGTCAGTAAGATCATTGGGTCCTCCTTTAATTATATCTATTATATTTTGCTGATTTTTCATAAAAGAAATTTAAGTGACAATTTTCTTCATGAATCCATGAAAAAGCAGTAACCACATTCGCCAAGCCCATTAGATAGTAGGCATATGTGGTGAGCTTTGGAATATCCCACTTCTGGGCCCCTCAACAGATCCTGGACCAGCTGCCCCTTGCCCCCCCCCCCTCTCGTCAGCCCTGGTAACAGTTCTTTCCAACGTAAATTATTCATACACTCAGATCATAAAGATGTATTGAGATCGTGGATTTAAAATTTCCAAGACGATGATATCCCTCGTATTTAATGGCATTGGAAAACAAAGGAATATGACTCAACTTTGTAAACCAGGATCATCCAGAAAGAGACCTGCAAAAAGTCGTACCCAAACCATGGTAAGCAGAATTGTGGCGTTTTGTGGAGAGTCTATGGATGCAAAGGTCAGTGTAATAAGTCGTCCACGTAAGCCAGGCAACAGCACTCACCATAATCAAGAAGGATATTCTTCTGGAAACAAGGCCAACAGGGTATACATTTATTAAGATAGGGCTTCCGGTCATACCCTTAAACCCCCTGGAGAACGAAACGGTTATTCACACTATTACGTACGAAACCATACTGGATTTCAGTACGATTGGACTGTTGAAAGGCGCTGGGAAGTCGTCGCCATTGTCCTCATACACCAGCTGGACTATGAAAAGCAGAAAGGAAGGAATGAATGTATTGGATATGACAGTGTTTTGACAGCGCCTTTTGCAATGAAACTGCACTGCAGAGCTATTTTTAAAATGCACATTCGTAAGATTAAGCATGACCAGACGTGGCAACATGGACCTGAAACAACGTGGAGAGGCTCAAAATCATTTCAGTATAACTTACTCAACTCTCTGTATATCTATATACTACTAAAACTCCGAGATCGTTTGTTTGTTTGTAATTAAATACAGCAAAAACGGCGCACAATAGCGCCATATTTGTAATGAAATGAGAATAGAAACAGAATAAAACAAGTTTCGTATAAAATCGGACCACGGGTTACCGAGTTAGCGCCGTTAGCGTTATGAAACTTTCTAGCATGAGTAATTTTACATCACAGTACCGTTCGCGCTCTTTACGAAACTTCT
>NW_013670654.1:25997-28041 GCF_000517525.1 Limulus polyphemus | reverse complement strand
GTACCCAACTCTCTGTATATGTATCATTTAACTTATTGTTATCAACTACTTTGTCCAATATTACTCTCTACATTGCACACGTAATATCGGCTGATTTACCTATATTTTACCATGCGCGGTATATTATTTGATATACGCTGCCTTTCTTTCCTTCTTGTTATTTACTATATGGCATATCCGTTGCTTTTACAAAGTTATCCGATATCAAAATTTTTTCAATTAAATAATTGTTTCATAAAATCAAATAATGCTGAATATATTAAATAAATTCCAGTGCCTTAGGCTTGTAAAATGACATTCATAAAAAGGAAATACATTATCAAGATGTTTATAATCTCATGAAATTAAGTGGAGAAAAATTATAGTTATGTTTAAAAAGATGAACTTACCGCATTCATTCCTTGCCCATAAAAGGGCACCATCGCGTGAGCGGCGTCTCCCATGATGACCGTTTTGTCACCGACATGATAAGGATTACACTGTGATTAAAGAAAGATGTTCCGTGAATTAAGAATTCCTAATCCCAGGAGTATAATATGAACTTCCTAAAGGCAAAATATGAAAGGGTATACACACACAAACAAATGAACGAAACGACATATTCTATACCTGGTGTTACCATATGTAGAATTTATTCCATGATCTGTTAATACTGGAAGTTGCTTTCAGTAAAACCAGCTTTCTTAAGTGTTATAATAAAGACCACTCACGTTTATTTTGCAATGATGTATATTTATATAACAATGTCGAATTCTGTGCTGCGTCAAAATCCATAAAAGAATTTGTAGACTTTATTTTAGAGAAAAACAACTTTCAGTAACGTTCTTACTGATACTAAGGTTTAATTAAATACAACAAGAATACCTAATCATTCATCTAACCTTGACAGGTGCAGAAATCCATTGAGCACATATTTTTTAACTGGATGGCATAAAAATGTTTTTACATATTGAGAACTTATCTTATGTAAATGTTTAATTTCAAACTTCTCCAAGAAACTGATATTATCATTATTTAAAAAAGGTTATATTTAAATAATAAGAAATAACTGAATGCGGCTTTTTTTTTCTCACTTCAAAGAGCAGTACAGCTAAACGACTTTTACTACTTACACGTACCTTGACAGATATTAACGGTGATGGTTTCAGTCGGAAATAGTCCTCTATAAGATTTTTTCTGGAAAAATCAAACTTTATTATCGCATTGTAATTCTAAACTCATTCAAAACAAACCTTAGTATTCTGTCTAATTCTGTTTAATAATATTTTTCTTTCCAACAGATTGATAGATGTTTTGCAAAACGTTCTTCACAATGAATAAAAAAGTGAAAAAAACTTGGAATTGGCATTTCTTACTTTCCAATAAGTGGAATGGCATCCGGAAAGTTTTCAAAAAAGAAATCCAAAAGCTTTTCTGGAGTTATAAGATCTTCAAAGTTTTCATAGGGCATAAATAAGGTAACTGTATAAGTCTTGTCTTGGTTGGGCAATGCTATCATCATGAATGAATCTCTAGGCCATATGTGGAGATAATTTACTTCCATGGCAAACTGTAAAAATAAGTTGGATCCATTTATGTTTTGAGTTTTTTAAAGAATTGCATTACTTTCATATGTATGTTAAGCAATAAGCGTCTAGTAACTAATTTCACTGAAAAACAGAGTATAATGAAAGGTGTTACCCTAACAAATAAATAAATCATTTTCTCTACTTGATGCTTCTATCTAAACTATTATTTTGCTTTCATCTTTCTGGTCCAATGGTAAACACAAATTACAAATATTTCCCTAGTTTGTGTCTCCATATAAGTTTGTCTGGTGACTGACTAAACAAAATAATAAATGTGTATTATATGGTGACTGATTAAACAAATCAATACATGTGTATTATATGGTGACTAACTAAACAAATTAATAAATGTGTATTATATGGTGACTGGCCAGACAAATCAATAAATGTGTATTATATGGTGACTGGCCAGACAAATCAATAAATGTGTATTATATGGTGACTGGCCAGACAAATCAATAAATGTGTATTATATG
>NW_013670654.1:7584-25230 GCF_000517525.1 Limulus polyphemus | reverse complement strand
TCGTGTAAAGTAGGGTATGTCAGATTATTCTAACCTTGTATATACAAAAATACATGACTATGTGGAAACATGCTGGTTCGTGAGATGTAGACTATGTCAGATTATTCTAACCTTGTATATACAAAAATACATGACTATGTGGAAACATGCTGGTCCGTGAGATATAGACTATGTCAGATTATTTTAACCTTGTATATACAAAAATACATGACTATGTGGAAACATGCTGGTCCATGAGATATAGACTGTGTCAGATTATTCAGCATGTTTCCACATAATAGTCTATATCTCACGGACCGAATAATCTGACATATATACAAGGTTAACACTCCTAACCGTGAGGGTACGGACATTTTCATCAGATTTAGAGTATGTCAGTTTCTCGTAACCTAGCAAATAACTGCACGTGAGTATTGAATACATACTTGGCCGTCTGGTGTAGCGGGTATCGTTAGTTCCATGTATCCATGAGGAATGTATGTTTGGCTGTAATTGAAACGGGGTCGTTTCAGCATTTGTCGTCGAACAGCAGAAAAGGCGCCGTCACAACCAACGATAAGGTCGGCTTGAGCAGTTGTAATTTCTTTACTTGGATACCTGAAATCAGAGACTCTCAATAACAACGAAAACAGATAACAAAAACAATGAAAAATAAATTTCAGTTTTCCTCATCGGGATTCGGTCCATGTTTTGGGCCAGGAAGGGTCCTGGTTCAGCGTAGATTTCTCCCTCCCTCTCTGGAATTATTTTGTTTGCACTGTTACTGAATCATAGGTAATAACCCATGTTACTCTGTTGTTGCATTACTTACAGTATGTTAAATTTTGTCCATGAAAAATAAATGACGAAGACGATCATTTGAATTTAAGATGGCGGTAGTTTATCGGTTCTGAATTAAATGCCTTTAAAAATGTCACTGAGCAAACCAGTGATATGAAAATTATTACTAAAATGTTAGAAATTCCAACATTTTATTATAAACTTAATAACATACGGGCTACCGTAGACTTCCCAACTTGAGAGAATGACGATCTTTGTAACAGGTGTAAAGCGTTCTGAAATGTTTGTTTCCGTTCTTATAATATAAGTGGAAGAATCGCTTACAGATCATTCTTAAAGTTGACGTCTTAATATATCTTCTAATTCTCTTGCTTTCACTTCTTACACAAATATTTATGCATAAATGTGTCTTTAATATGTTAAATATTTTACCTTTCAAAAGTCATCGACCCAGTCTCCGGATCACAGGTAACGAGCTTGTGATTAAAATGAATGTTGACGTTGGAATGTTTTTCAGCCGCTATGTGATAAAATGAAACCATAAAACATCAAACTAGATAATATATATGTTGAGTATATAATATCAATCAGAAGAATGAATAAATTAGCAACTGTTTTAAAATCTGTTTAATTTTAAAAGGAAATTAGAATATGTGGTATCCTCAGTTACACTAATTTCCCTTCGAGTAAATGGGTAGGGCCCGCAAAACTGTCGATCCGACAAATACTTTAATATGGAGTATGGGTATGTCTTTCCTTGACTCCGACTGAATTTGTTGCAAAGAAAGGGACTGAATGAAAATACACAATCAAATTCTTTATTAAACAAACACAGCCACAGTAAAAAACAAAACGCGGGCAACTATTTGCTGTATGTTTGTGAAAATGAAAAGAGAGATAGTGTGAGAGAACTTTTAATCTTACCAGTACAGTATTAGCTTCCCTATACGAAAACAAAAATAAAATGTTAAAAAGAAGAACCTAAGTTTATTCTCAAACTAAGCTGTAAAAGTCTCAAGTCTCAATAAATCTGAAAATTTCTGCAAATCATGAATAACAAGAGAGAACCTGGTGTTTACATACAAAAATAAACATAAGCAAAAACAAGATTCTCGCGGCTCACACTTTACTCACATGACTCCAGAAACTCTCGCGCATATGGACAAGGAAGCTAGAGCTATACACAGGGATACGGTTTTCCTTATATGGTGTGTCAAGGTTGTCGCGAGAACGAGACGAGTAAACAAAGCAGATTTTCTTCATCCATTCTACCCCTTACTACAGACATTACATGAGTTATCAGGAGGTTAAATATAGAGAACCACACACAAATATAACTTATCAAACCTCACCCCTTTTAAGAGTAAAATAAGTTGGATAACTACAGTTCTATGGGCGATAATAGAAGCTTTTAAAACATATATTAGAGTTAATAACCAGCTCTATACTTTACAGCTGGCTGTATATGAACAAACCTATTCCATATAATTTCGAGCTGCCCCTTCTCATTATATTCTAACAGTTATGTTTCAGAATATATTTACAGTACCTAGGACTTAAACCAGGATAAAATACAAACATAGGAAAAGGTTACTGCTTATGTAGATAAGATTAAAGGTGTAGATTTGGTGTATATGGATTTTCAGAAAGCATTTAGCAAAGTGCCACATAAAAGGGTTGAAAAATATCTCTAGAGGTGTGAGAGATCACTGAGCTAATTGGATAGAAGAATGGCTGGATGGAAAAAAGCAGAGGGTTCTTATAAATGGAATTCAGTCATATTGGATTAATGTCACAAGTGGGGTACCTCAGGACTCAGCATTAGGTCATTTGGTCTTTTTGATTTACATCAATGACAAAGATGAAGAAGGATCAATAAATGACTTAAATGTGCTGATGATATTAAGGTCTTGGGTGTTGCTAGCTGTGAAGAGGGTGCTGCTGCTTGACAAAAGGATATAGATCATTTAGTCAGTTGGGTGAATAAATGGCAAATTGGATTTAGTTATTATAAATACAAGATAATGCATGTGGGTTATCATAATGTGAATTATAAGTAAAATTTGGATGGGAATAGCCTTACCAGTGTATTAACTTTAATACTGTCAAATACTTTCTGAAAATCCTGATACATCAAATCTACATCCTTACCATTATCTACATAAACAGTAACCATTTCAAAGAATGTCAAAATATTTGTAAGGCAAGATTTTCTCTCAGTGAAACCATGTTGACTATCCAATAAAATTTGAATTTTTGTTAAATGACTTAGCAAAGCATCCTTTATCAAACATTCCAAAACTTTTCCCACAATTGATGTAAGATTAATGGGTCTATAATTACTGGGTGATAATATAGTGTAACAAGTAATTATTGGCTTCAATGATCTGTTATCATAATGATTCCATAAAGTTAACATGAAGCTACAAAATTTTTCGAATAACTTTACATAACAAAGTGATTTGAAGGCTTACAGATAAATATTTAAGCATCTTCATCATACCTTGTCAAAAGCCACGTACTGCCTTGTTTACTCGTCAAAATAAATACGGTCAATATGGCCGCCAAACTGTGTCCCTGTGTATTACTTGTTTCACTGGCAGAAAAGACAGCAGTCTATTTTTGGACATCATGAAAATAAGTTTAATGAATATATATCCAGGGCAACCAGGCTATTCCTAGTTATAAACCACCAACAAATAATAATCAAAAGTTACTCAGGTACCTATCAATAAATTTAAATAACTCATCTCTGCCTTAGTAAAAACACTTGCCCAATAATACACCTAGACACACTGACCAAAACAATTTTAAATGAAACAAATACATTTAAGAAAGATCTATCCTCTTAAGAAGGTGATAGCTAACACAATACTCGTACAAGAAAACAAGAAACTTATTTTAATACAAAGATTACCTTCTTCCTTTGTGAGGGGGGGTAGCTAACAATAACATGCAAAGCAATACTAAAATACGTTTGAGCATAAACCAATACATAAAAACGAAATTCTGCTAACGCACAAATACCTAAATAAGATACAAAAATAAAAACAACAAGTCCTTTAACTCGCAAGTAGATAAAATACACGAAGAAATATCCCTTCTAATGTGGATAAACTTATATCAAAATAAGAACAACAAAAAAAGCTTCAGCATAATGAAACTACGTAAACGTTTTCAAGCAGAATTAAATTCAAAATTTACTAAATTTGCTAAGTCAAAATATAAAAGAAAACTAGTTATTTTTAAAATCACTTAAAACATTTAAATCTATATTAAAGCAACCTTTATAAACCAATCCGCAAACACCCTTTTACAGAAAAACGAAACATCAGTCAATACACATTTGGTCTGACTGGATTCTCAGTTGTGGCTAACCTGATGGGCTGCAGTGTCAACTGAAAAATGTTGGGCTTCTTGGCTTTGGTCACTGCATACATGTCAGATATATCAACCAGCAATGCACCTCCATTCCTCGGTTCTGCTGAGAAGAGGTGAGGCCAGCACCTGTAGTGACTGGAAGTGTGGGATACTCCATTACATCCCGAAAATAACCAAAACTAAAACTCTCACCATAGTTTTCATTTGTTGCACAATTTATTGGGTCTTGATACAACATACAGAGAATAGTGGGTTGCAATTGGTTAGTTAGATAGTCAGAATGGTTAATAACTTGATTGAAATAGAAAACTTTGATCAGTCAGAAAAGTATAGTCAAAAGAATAGGTTAAAGTTGCAACAGTCCAGTTGCAGAAATATTCTGCACTAAAGTACTTCTTAGGAGCAGGATGCTAAAATTTTGGTCTGCGGTCAAGTGCCATGTCTACAGAGATGTCTTGCCTGTTCAATACGATCCTACTACCTGTGGAAAGCTCAGTAAACACAGGATTCCTCAGATCTCGTCCTTGATTTCGGAATTCTAGATGAACACTCCAAGATCACCATTTCTTCCATTACCATTTGTTTTCACACTAAAACAGTCCAGGTCCAGAAGGAAAGAAATGAATGGCGAAGCTGCATAGTTAGGTACCCACACTAGTAATCAAAATAGGGTGAACATCACTCTCACTCGACTCCTTGCAGATACAAGCATGACACACAGAAGAGCAATTGCAATGTCATACCAAGAAGGCATTTTTCTCGCTTCCGGTAAAACGTCTACAATTTGTATCTTTATGCATTACAACTGCACCTTGAAGAGAAATAATGTTAAGAAAATATTCATAAAATACTCCTTGAATTATTTCAGTTTCACACATGTCTCCATACATATATTGCAATATACATATTTATAAATTTCTGCACATCGTCACACCCCGCTGGGATTTACGATGCTAAAATCAGGGGTTCGATTTACTTCAGATAGCCCGAAGTGGCTTTGTTACAAGAAAAAGACACGCACATCATCACATACACTAGTAGCTGTGAAAAGACTGCCTCAGGTTTGTGTGCCATTACCATGGTAACTGTCTCGAGCTATATCCATGAACTGTACATTAATATTCATGGTTCAGCAACGTGCCACATCTGCGAGTAATGCAACTCAACAATCTTTTATAGGCATCACAAAATAAACATTTAACAGTATAATCTAGCTTAAATTAGACTTTTACAGCTAATAATATCGTCGCCAGAATTAATATTTCTTTTGTCACTACCTTGTATATCAATACATTCTTTCAACAAATTTAGTTAAAAACAGCTATCCACATTAAACATGTTTTTACTGTCAAGTATGGCCTCCAACTGCTGACCATCGGGATATTGTATTGCTTTACATAAGTCGATTCACTCACTTCAGTTGGCAACACGTAAAAGTAAATAGAGGCAAAGTCAATGTGTTAAGATTCAATCTTCTTTGACCAATCTTCTTTGCAGGTAAAAAAACATAACTCCTTCACTACACATAGAGGAGTTAAACACATTTAAGTGTATTGGTGAGAATATATTTAGCACTCTATGGTTTATTCCACTCGACTAAGTGTGAAACCGACTTTCACAAAGTGTCAGACAATCGTTTTGCTGTTTAAAATCACTCCATAACTCAGGAAGAGAGAGTTGAAATGCTTTATTGACAGAGATTTTGAACTCCTTGTAAACATATCCAGTAGTGCAAACTGTTGACATTCTAGGCATTACATCTACTGGCGACAGACATCTTAAGATGTGATAATCAAGTGGTAGTCACAAAATTACACCAAATAATATCACAAAAACCTTTCAGTCATTGATTTCTTCCCCAAACAAATGGCATAGTTACTGTGGCTTATTGGTAATCACCAATGTTGTCCATATATTTTGTTGCACCACTCGATATCTTGGAAACCAAGGGTTGCAACACCCTTTCAGTCATTGGTTTCTTGACCAACAGATAGTTTTAGCTATTGATATGGTAGTTGATCCTAGCCAATCATTGGAACATTCTGGCACTTATTCGGGACTTGCTCATTTAAAAAGTACTCTTAGCATCTCCCTTCTCATCAGCCGAGCTGAGATGCTCCAAAAACAGTTTCTCTGCCATATTCTGACTCACTGGTACCAATTCCAATTCCTAGGCAAACCAAGAAACGAGCGGTTCTTCTGTAACATAAGATTGTGAGTTGTCAATGTACTGTACTCACTTGTATTTGCTATACGAATGCTAGATTCAATGGATCGACTTGTGAGAGTATTAGGTGTGGACTTATCAAACTGGAATGAAGCTGCTTCCAGGCCACTGGCACGTAACAAAGCCATGTCCATTCGTCATGCTGAAAGGTTCTTACTTTGACTGTTTTGTCATGTCTTTTGCCATATGGTGACCTTTCTTAGGTTTTGGTACAAAAATCATGTACATTGGCCAACATATATCTCAGGTACATCACATATGCACATGGACATCGTGGAACATTTGCTCTAAACGGTGAACAGTACATAACATCTACAGGAAGCATAATTTCCAACCCAAATATAAACATTCATCTCAATGAGTTTGACCGAAATTAACATACTTTGTAACAATGTACATGACATTCTGTATTACCCACTCTACCAAATCTGGCTGGCACTGGTTGAAATCTTAACCACACAGAACACTTTACATATCTCAGAAAATAACTTTGGGAGCATTGGAACTGGCTGTCTATTGGTTTGCCAACACATCCGCAATAGATTCTACTGGATTGTCGATCAATAGATATGTCTTAGCTCACTTAGTAAGGTGATTAATAAAGACCAGTGCATGTTGATAACTTGGTTCTTTTTTGGGGAGGGGAATGACTATAAACAGGGTATTCTCAAGAGAAGAGAACCAATTATTCTTTACTGAATTTTAACCTTGGCCATATTTCCTCTGGGCAGCATACATTGTACAGTGCTTATACCAGGGTTGTATGTCAGGATTCAAACATAGTAAGTAGAACTGTCTCATGCCATCACACACCTGCAACTGCTCGTAGAAGTGCTAGAGGCTGGATGTGGATGTATCACATTTTTTAACCTGTGCTGTTCATGTATTATGACAAGGAGCACTCATTATAGTTCTGAGTCCTTCAATTGCTCTTCCTGGAGCTGCCGAGGTGAGATTGTTGTTATCTAGTCATTATTAGAATTGTTTGTGGCATGATTCTGTTGTCATACTAAGTGTTGTCATAGCTGAAATGGCTTTACATTCTGTGATCATGACAACACTGCCTCGATTCCACTAGCATTCATATGTTCACAGCAATAGAAATACATTGGTGTGCATCATGGCAGAAGTCAACACAGAACGTGCTCATGTCATCCTTATTTCTGATAATTACCACTTGTGTTGACCATGCACTCTTTAGGGGCTGTATAACTTTGTTCCTTAAAACAAATAACAATCATACGCCATTCATTATTACTACAAATAATTAAACATTCCAAATAAATTATCTGTTATATCTCTGCACTGGCTACATACAGTGATTGTTTAACAGGATGCGCCTCCTTTGCATGCGTGTGAGAGCTTATGATATTATTCTACCAAATTGATTGTCTGCTCTCACAAATAAATTGAGAAATTTACTAACAGGTCACTGAGACTGTGCTACTGGGATGAGTCTAGACTGCCTGCACAATCCTCAGTCAGTGACCTCAGATGCATTCACAGCTGAGTATTCAATTTTGAGGACAGGGCGTGAAGCGAGTAACACAAGCATCACCACCAGCAAACCTTTACTCTGACTATCATTCCAATGAGTATTCAGTAGGGAGCTGGATTACTAATTGCTCATCACTTTGGAACAACACCAGGACTTCAACCCTTGATAAACAGATAACTGTCTGTGCTAATGCTGCTTGTTTTCTGGACATGAAAGTGTGTTTTTGGAGCTGGCTCAACAAGGTGTCAGTGCACTAATGTTTGTCTGTAGCAAACCATGGTACAACAGTCCTTCACTCGACTGTGTATCTTTACAGACATATATTAAGCTCCATCTAACCCTAAATGGGCTGGGCTGACCTTCGCACCCTTTAGAACAAGTGTCTGCTATACTTCCTTCAGTCAGTGGCCAGACTTGACTCGAACTCCATTAATTTTTTAGAGGCGAGACAACAGCAGCTATGGCTTGTGGCTTTCCCCTACCCCCACTGTAGCTGCCATGCAGTCACTAATTTCGGGTTGTTTAATCTATCTTGCTGCCCAGATATGTGCAATTCACATGAAAGTGCCCCTGCAGTCCACAACCAAAACAGAGGCTCTGGTTCTCCCTTCTATAGCAACGTTTGAATGGAGATATAATTGGCATTGGCTATGGCACACGCATCATAGAGGGGGGGGGGGATAGGCTAATTCTGTCCACTTGCTGGAAACCAACCTTTCTTTGCTGCACCGCCAGGATGTGTCGGGTGCAAAGTTCGAGTAAGAAAAAACGCATTGGCTCGAACAAGACGGTCTGCATCGGGAGTTTCTATGACAACTGTTGCTGTTAGCTTTCTCCTCTTCTCTGATTTGTATGAGGTTTCCACCTAGAATCGCACTGCCTTACCAAGAGAACCAAATTCTCCGAGGGGCCCCATATCTGAGCCCCAAACTTCACCTGATGGACGGCTGGTTTTCCACCGAGTCAAAATGTTGCCACAGTTCTGCCACGACTGTATTCCAGTTTCAAAGCTGCACCACCATGAAATGTTGGGTGACATCAGGGCCAGACTATCAAAGCTGAGGATCAGTCATCATAACTCACCACTGAAAAGTAGCAACTACTGAAAATATAATCTAATAAAAAACAATAGCACTTATATAATTTATAAAGTAACAATCAACAAAATTACTTCTGAAGATCGAATCTAACAGGCAACAACAGAATTTACCAAAAGCCATAATTTATCAGTAAAGAAAAACAATTCTGAATGTATAGCCTACCAGAAAAAAAAAAGCAAAACGATTGCCCAATTACAGCCTCCAAGTGAACAATGGTTACTGCCATAACAGTCATTAATGACACTTACTAAAGCTATATCCTTCCAGTTAACAATAGTAGTTAATAAAGCATTCAACAAAAGCATTTCCTAATGGATAACATAATAATAATCAATAGTACTTATCGAAGCTATAACTTACTAGTTAAAACAAGCATTTACTGAAGATATGACATACCATTGAAGATCAACACTTAATGAAACCATAAAACAGCTTACTGAAGCTATAACCTATCAGTAAACAATATTACCTATCGAAATTGTTATCTACTAGTTCATAAAAGTACTTCCACAGGTAAAAATTAACAGTTAAAAAAGGCCTTTTCGAAGGACCAATGTTTCATTAAATAATAGCCTTTTTTCAACCATAAGTTATCAGCAAAAATATCACCTACCGAAGATATTATTTACTAGTCCACAAATGCACTTATAAAGGTTTAATTCAACAGTCTATATTGTTAGCATTTCTGAGGAAAAAATCTACCAGTTAATATAATCGTTCCGAAGGTATAACTTAACAGTCAGCAACAGAACCCACCGAAACTATAACCTTCCAGTGAAAAGAATGTTGCTGTTTAACAATTGTACTTATCGAAATTATAACATACTAATGAAAAATAGCACCTACTAAAGCTTTACCCTTTTATTCAACAACAGTACTGACCAAAGCTATAACCAACTAGTCAATAAAAGTAATTCCGAATGTATAACTTAACAGTCAACAATATAACTTACCAAGCTATAACCTTTCAGTCAATTGATCTAACAGTCAACAATGGAACTTACCAAAGATATAAATTCCTAGTCAACAAAAGCACTTTCGAAGATATAGCACAACAGTCAACAATAAAACTTACTGTTGCTATTATCTATGACTCAAAAAAGCATTTCTGAAGCTATAACATACCAGTCAACATTAGCACTCTTGAAATAAGAAATCTACCACTTAACCATGACACATATTGAAGCTATAATTTACCAGTCAGCAAAGTACTTTGGAAGATATATCCTCCTAGACAACAAAAACACATCTGAAGATATAACCTAAAAGTCAACATTAATAGTTACAAAAGATGTAACATACAAAATTACAAAAGTATTTTCGAAGGTTTACTCTACTAGTTAACAGTAGTATTTCCAACATTATACTTTATCAGTCTTCCAAACTACTTTTGAAGGTATAACACATGAGCGCTTTCAAAGGAATGACTAGCAGTAAACAAAAACATTTTCAGGGTTATAATTTAGCACTTGCCGAATCTATAACGTACCACCCAACAGAAAAAAAAAATTAAAGTTATAAATTACCAATAAATAATAGCTCCTCCGAAGCTATAATCTACCAGTCAATAATACTAATAGCGTTTCCTAAAGTACAGCCTGTAACACTGAACAATAGCACTAGCAGAAGGATAATAAATAATATACCAGCCAGCAAAAACACTAGAGAAGATTAACCAACCAGTTGAAAATAGCGTTTCTTAAGGCATGCATATAAGTCATGGACAGGCTTTATCAAGGCTATACTCTAACGGACAACATTAATATTTCTGAAGCTATAATCTATTAGTAAGCAATATCATTTATTGACTATATATTATTTAACACTGAACAATAGCATTTATTTAAATTATATGCTGAGTGTTACAACAGCACTTTTCAATGCTATAATATAATAGTCAACAATGAAAATTCCCGAAGCTATAATCTGAGGTTTAACATTACAACTTCCCAACACTTTGATTTAACAGCAGTATTCAAACACGTCAGAACTAATCTGTCTTCAACGCTTTCAATTACTTCTGATTATTTAGCAAAAAAATAAAAGTAAAAATCTCAATCGAAAAGACTGAATTATCTACCATGTTCGCTTATTTTCTAGGTAATCTTAACAAATATTTCCTTGTTTGCTTTGTGTCTGAACGAATTTGTCGAGTTTTGTGTGTTTCATTTTTATTATTGAATGAAGTTTGCACGAATTATTTAAAAATACATATCGAAGGAAGGTCATTTATAAAAGCAAAAAAATTAACAGTTATGAGTAGGGCTCGTTCACGTATGTTAACGAGGTGGAAAAGATCTTTTAATGGCGAACCGGAGGGGGGGGGGCGACATGCATGTAAAAAAAGATACATGAGAAAAGTTTGTCAATAAGTATATCCATAATAAATATCTGAAAGCTTTAAATGTTTAAACTGTTTTCATGATATATCGGAACAAGGCACTCTTCTTCACCAAAACCAGTACTGAGTACTACGTATGGCTAGTGTAATGAAACGTTAGCCATTACAACATATACGGGGTACTACATATGTCTAGTGTTGAAATATTGGCTACTAGAACCGTTAATGGGCACTACATATGTCTAGTCCGTTGAAACGTTAGCCAGAAGAACCAATACTGTGTACTGCGTATGTCTAGTGTTGAAATATTGGCTACTAGAATCGTTAATGGGCACTACATATGTCTAGTCTGTTGAAACGTTGGCCAGAAGAACCAATACTGTGTACTGCGTATGTGTACAGTGTAGGGTGTTGAAACGTTGGCCACTAGAACCAGTAATGGGCACTACGTATGTCTAGTGTATTGAAATGTAGAACCAATATCAATACTGCGTACTTCGTATGTCTATATATTGAAACGTCGTACACTCGTAATTAGTATTGAACAACGTATATCTATCTCTATTGCCGCAAAAACAAAAGAAAAGCGAACAGCACTACGAAACTTTTTGCACGGAACCAATACCAGGCAGGATTTATCGCTAGTTTGGCGAAATGTCGTATATTATACCTAACTCTAGGTGAGGCTTATTTTCCTTGTGACGAAATGTCTTACACTAGAACCAGTATTAGAAAGTTTGTGTATCAATGTGACGAAACGTTAGCCAATAAATCCTGTATTCAAAAGTACGTGTGTCTAATAGTAATATCCCGAAACTTCGTATACTTCAATCAGTATTGCCAGTTTGTTCAGTATCGCAAAATACGTATGTCAAATGTGGTGAAATGCCGTATATAGAACCAATAATGGTAAATAATTATCACCCTTATGTTGAAACGTCTGATACCACAACTAATACTTTTCAGTGTTTACCCACGTTTTGGTTAAATCTGGTATAATTTAGCAAACATTGGGCTATAATTTGAGGCGTAGGTTACACTATGTACTCTTAAAGGCTTTAACCGTGGATTATTCTGATTAAAATAACCCTCAAATTTCTGTGAGTTTACCAAGTCGAAGCTTTTCTCCTATTCTATTAAGTAAGATTTATAATCAAATAATTATAGACCTTAATAGCCACTATAAATTATCTAAATCACAGATAATTTATGTAAATTGTAAGCCTATTTCAGTATTTGAATTTAAACCAAATTGTACCTCCGTATGTAAAAATTATTGAACAAAAGTGATATGCCATTTAAACCAGAAAAAATAATGACTAACCTTTCCACGATTTTATCAATTTCCAGTTATTTGAATATAACTTTAAAAATAATTTATATATCCTGTTTCATTAGAAGTCTTTAAATAAATATTTTTTCTCAACAGTAAAGACACTTAGTTAAATAAACTTACCTGACAATAAAACTTCATTCAAAAACCGACGTCCAACTGAAAATATGCACTACAATTGTATGAAAAATAAAATATATCAGTAATATAACAGTTGTTTACTATCACAGATTTCTTGAAAAGAATCATAATAATATACTTATATATATATATATATATATATATATATATATTGAAGTACAAAAAGCATTCATACAAACTCAGCGAAGTCTCCGTTGCTCAAGTAAGTATAAATAAATACAAACATACATGTGGGTATTCATATTGTATGTACCATATTGTATAATATTTCATACCAATGTTCATATGGTGTGTTTTTCAGTTGATTGATTCGTACGGAACAGCTCATAACCAAATACTGTTTGGACAAGGCGTACTTCAAGGCCGTCAGTCTGCTACATTTAGTGTTTCCCAAAATGGGGGCTGCGGCCCCACTGGGGGTCGTGAAGCTTTTTCTGGGGGGGGGGCAAAAATGAGCAGAAAACAAAGATGCTGAATTAATTTTAATTTTAAATAAACAATAAACCGATAGAAATTATGTTTAATTAATTAAATGATACAGTGTGTCAAAAGGAGAAGTTATTGTTTTTACCACAGCACTACAACCACCATGCTAAAGTAGTGGGATGGGGAGGGGAGATTTTAAAATCACATTTTAAGGCATTTTTGTAGGTCGAGGGGGTCTCAAACCTTTTTATTCACATCAAGGGAGACTCAGAATAAAAGCGTTTGGGAACCACTGTGCTATAACAATAACCCTCAAATCCTACTATTCGATCAGCTAAGAATAGACAAAGAGTTGACAGTGGGTGCTGTTGATCTGTCTGAAAAATTCTAACGCTAAACACTGGGTTTCGATACCCGCGATAGGCACAGTACCGGTAACCCACTGTGTAGCTTTGTGCTTAACTACAAGCAAATGAAATACGCAGGTAGCCTTTGTGTAAATTTGTTCGAAATTCTAAAAGGAACAAACCAAACACATTGTACGATCCTAATTAGGAGATTTTCATTTTTGACACCTCAATAGAAGTTATCGGATGTAGACTTTCTTTAGGTATGAACTACTTACTCGATTGTTTATCTTCTGTCTATTCTACAGGTTCTCTTCAGGTATATAGTGCCTGATTCTTCATCACCTATATATTGTAGCGGTTTTCTTCAGGTATCCAGTGCTTGCTTCTTCATCTTCTATCGATTGTGGACATTTCCTTCAGGCATAAACCGCTTGATTTTTCATATTCTATTGATTTTGGAGGTTTTTTCAGACATGAACTTCCAACAGTTTCATCTTCCAGGACTACCAATGTGGCTCATTTTTTTAAAGATTATTCTGAAGCATCAGCTGCCTATGGTTTTTTACCTTCTACGGCTATTGCAGAGTTTTGCTACATACACCAATTGTTTGGAATATCAACATTTTTTTTCTATCTAGAATGTTTTCTACAGGCATAATGGCCAGATATTCTATTGTTTAATGTTTTATTTCGACAATCAATAGGATTTTTTCTATTGTAGAGGTTTTCTATAGGCCTGGTGATTAGGGCGCTCGTCTCAAAATATGTGGGTCGCGGGTTCGAATCCCCGTCACCAAACATTCTCGCCCTTTCAACAGTGGGGGAGTTATAATGTGACGATCAACCCAACTATTTGTTGATAAAAGAGTAGCCCAAGAGTTGGCGGTGAGTGGTGATGATTAGCCTTCTCCCTAGTCTATCACAGCTAAATTAGGAACGGCTAACGCAGATAGCCCTGGAGTAGCTTTGTGCGAAATTCAAAACACATAAAAAAAACAGGCTATATTCATAAAATCAAAAAAGAAAAGCAAAGAGCCCCCAAAATTATACCTCTACGGAACTCTTCTTCAGGTAGCCACATCAGCCAAATTCTTGGGTCTAACCTACGATTCTAAACTAGATTGAACTAAGCATATAAATGAAACTAGAAACAAAATCTGGCAATGAGCGAATTATGTACGACGTCTGACTGGCAACAACAGGGGCATTACAATTGAATACATACTTGAAATAATATAAAACAAACATACGTCCAGTGGTAGAGTATGCCTGCCAGCATGATTAAATGTAACCAAAGCATGCATACAAAAGATACAGACAAAATAGAAAATCCAATAATCACTAAAGCATACATAGATCCTAGATACACAAACACAACCTTCACAATAACACAAACATCCCCATGTTGTCAAACACTTCAAAATAGACCAATACATTACTTCATTACATCATTAAAAACGCTGAAAAACTTTATCATAAATGACGAAAATAAACCTAAGCACCTCTCACCACTAAATCTAGTACATTCTTCAAGTAACCTATGACCACCTACTACTGAGCAAGCCGGTAGCTAGATATAGTGTTAATTTTATCTTAAAAAGGGTTTTTATGTGTAAAAATAAGATTAGTGCTGTATGTTTAGTTGGTATGTATGGAACTGTTTGTGTGAGTAAAACTTTACACTGACAACGAACGAAAAAATAGAAATATACACCAGACAACACGAAAAATCTACGAAGTACATTCATGGACATGCGAATGAGCTATTGTAATGCACATACAGTAGCTGCATGATGTAATAATGGGTTTTTCTACCGAAGAATTAATGTGGGCTTCATCCACGACACTCACGAACCAAATCAATAGCCAAGAAGGGAGGTAGAGGATCCAGGGTGTACCTTATCCTCCCAGGTCACTTGACCAAACAACGATCAATGAAGAAGGAAAGCCAGCGAGTAAATCAGATAATTATAGACTTATACGTCTCACAAGTTAATTATGCAAAACTTATAGAACAAACAATCACAATTATATTACATTTATGAAACTGATAAATACACTATAGGAAATACAAAAATGATTAACAAATCAGACAGACTATTGATAATTTGATTAGCCTTACAGAAACAATCACGGAGAGCTTTAACAACAATAATTAATATTTAATGCGTATTAGAAGTTTCAATATGATAATGTTGTTCATGTATTACCATTTAATTTAAGGCCAAAGGGGAAAAAACAAATAAAAAAATATAAAACGCAAGTTTAACTGTGATCAACTCTATGAAAAAAAAAGAAAGAAACTGATTGTGTGAAATTTAATATATAATGATCAATATCAGTAACCTAATATTAAGAAGCACACAATTTCTCTACCAGAGGGCAAAGAAGTTAATACTTGTACTTCCTTACTTTAAAGAAGTGTAGAGTTCTGTGTTACGAGCTCACCTGGTCACTCTTTCCGTAAGGTATAGGTCTCCGAGAGCCATCTCTGTCGTGAATCAGCCTAGCATACATAGGGATCGCATGTCTCACAATTACCTCATCCTCCAATCCCACAGCTTTCAGCGAAGAGCGTCCCCTCACCGATAAAGCTAAGTTGATACTTTTTCCTGTCACATGCTTCATACGACGAATATCTAGAAGCCAAAGCGCTAAGTTTAACCTTACTTGTTTTTTTATGTAAACTCACTAGTGTAAAACTCAAAAAGAAGAAACTGTTAGTCAAAGTATCGTCAAGACATCTAATTACTGTTGCATTAAAAATAATCAAACATTGAACAAAAATATAAGAGACTCGTGAAGAGAATTCGGAAACTATAATCTTTTTATAATATTATAATATCTAATTACAAATACAGTCACTTCTGTTAGACTGAATTTAAAGCAATAAACAACAACAAGAACAAAAAACACCTTAGTGAAAATTCAACTCAGAAAACAATGACTCGTGTAGTTAATAATATGAACAATACGTGTTGACAAAAATGTGAGCTTAATGTTTGATTAGTGTTTCTTAATCATTTACATTAATAATGGTGTAAAGTAAAAGGATACATCTCGTACAAACATTTTAGATTACTTTTATTACTTATATGGATCACCGATTCTTTACAAATGTTCGAATATATCAGACGCTCTAATAACCGACATCATTTTTGTTCATTTATACAGATGTTATTGAGACAAATTATTTGATTTGCGAACTTTTTCTACAATTTTAACTCAACTCATCTGCATCTTTTTGTACATGTATAAAAATACTAGCTGAGATACCCGGCGTTGCACGGTGAAAATTTAGATTTGAAATGTATAGATCAGTATTTTTTTCAGCAAATGATTCTGTAAGTAGACAAAAGCTGTGATGCGAGAAATAAAAAAGCATTTAATCAAACAAAGCTTTATTTGAAATTAGATCGTGTTGAGCTTGTCTTGTTCTTTGACCCTGAAGTCGTACATTATGTTGCTCCTCTGTTTCTTGCTCTCTGTAAGTTATTTGTCTTAATTTTTTGTGCTTGATGTCTGGTTTGATGTTGCTCAGAAGTTTCTTGTCGTCTATATCCAGCTTGCCTTGATGATTCTGACTGAACTCTGGCTTTGTGCTGTTCAACAGTTTCTTGCTGTTTTTGAGTAGCCTGCCTTTCAGCTTGAGCTCGAAATCTAACTTTACGTTGTTCCAAAGTCTCTTCCTGTATTTGAGCAGCCTGTCTTGCAGCTTGTGCTTGAAGTCTTTGATTGCGTTCTTCTTCTGTTTCAGCTGCTCTTTGTGCTTGCATTCTTTTAGCGGCAGAATACTTTCCATAGAAAAGGCGTTTCTTGGTTTGCATAATCACCTGTATCCCTGAACAGTAATTTGCAATTCACAAAGTTACTAAATCACTTATTAAACCACTTAGTACTATTTAAAGAAAACTGTTTTTAAAAATACTGAATTGACAGCAAGGTGATCTGAGTGTCTCCCGCCATAACGCTTTCTATGTGCAAAATGTGCTTATGTTTGTATGTTTATTACAAAAAATGGCACAATGATCATTAATTGTCAATTTCGTCATTAAATATTACACCAAAT
>NW_013670654.1:2125-7035 GCF_000517525.1 Limulus polyphemus | reverse complement strand
AGTTTTTTTTAAAGAAAACTGTTTTTAAAAGTACTGATTTGACGGCAAGGTGATCTGAGTGTCTCCCGCCATAACGTTTTCTATGTGCAAAACGTGCTTATGTTTGTATATTTATTACAAAAAAAATGGCGCAATAATCATTAATTGGCAATTTCCTCATTAAATACTACATCAAATACAAAATGAATAGCACCATTAAATTTCTTGTTAAAAACTGGTCATTATGAAGTTATTTTTATTGATTGTCATGTTTTTAGTGATTTTTTTATTTCAAACGTAAACAAAGTGTCTTTGTTTCTAGCTTCTCTGCATGTCGTCTTACATACTCTTATGTTAGGTTGTAATAATTCATACAGTAATATTTCTGAAACTAATTTTAAAGCAAGTAATTATATACCTATGCCACACGATTCTGTCGCGAATATTCCCCGAAATAACTCTACGCTAAGTGATCTTATCACAGTTAGTTCTACAGAGATCACTACACTAAGTGATCCTATAATTGATACTTCCAAGAAACACTTGCCTCACGTGATTCTGTTAGAATTTTAGGACAGACACTTCTGAAATCAACTTTACAATTTACATATCTTGGGGCCCGGCATGGCCAGGTGGTTAGGACGCTCGACTCGCAATCTGCGGTCGCGGGTTCGCATCCACATTTATCAATCTTAGATGCACCAAGATATGTTTGTTTGTTTGTTTTGAATTTCGCCCAAAGCTACACGAGGGCTATCTGCGCTAGCCGTCCCTAATTTAGCAGTGTAAGACTAGAGGGAAGTCAACTAG
Organism: Limulus polyphemus; assembly: GCF_000517525.1. NCBI lineage: Eukaryota > Metazoa > Arthropoda > Merostomata > Xiphosura > Limulidae > Limulus > Limulus polyphemus. The sequence goes on along the minus strand of NW_013670654.1, from coordinate 6,246 downwards.
TCATCACCACCCACCGCCAACTCTTGGGCTACTCTTTCACCAACGAATAGTGGGATTGACTGTCATATTATAACGCCCGCACGGCTGAAAGGGCGAGCATGTTTGGTGGGACCAGTCATTTCAGAAAACAGTTTGGGAAAACGCTTTTTCACTGAAAAGAGATAAATATTTTTTTCCACGTGCAGCTAAAAAGCAGATGACCTTCATGTAACATTTAGCATGGATCACATGGCTGTATTTTTAAAACTAAGTCGATAAAAACTGTAGGTAAAAAAAAACACGTATTATATACTTGAATTATAAAGTTTCACTTTTTTTTAATATAATATCTACAAATATTTTCAAGAAATGTGTGTATGTTTGAATTGAATTTCATTTCCATGCTGATAGCTGTGCAATCCTGAATCAAAACATTCAGACAACACCAAATTACATAGTCAGCCCTTCATCACCTTGTAAATTCCATTTATAAACACACATCACTCGACCATCGTTCGACTTTGTACTATGTTCTATTTCTTTAGAGTGTGTAAGAGAAGACTTCTTTATAACGTTGAACTCCGTGTTAAAAATGATTTTCTTCTTATTTATTCCACGTTTGTTTGCAACTCTGTATTCTTCCTTTCTTTTTCTTTCTTCCTCTTGAAACTAATTTATTTCCCTACATGTTTTCTTACATTCCCTACTCAGGTTTGAGGATGCATTCTATGGCTATAATCTTAATATTCCTAAACATTTCTTCTTAATTTCTGCATCGATAAAAACAGTTAAACAAAACAGATACTAATACCTAACCATGTTTATTTTCGGATATTCACATAAAGCTACTCAGAGCTATCTGCGCTAGTTGTTCTTAATTTTGAGTTGATTAACAAGAGGGAAAGCAGCTAATCAACAACATCTACTATCAGCTGTTGGTTTACTCTTGTTTGACCAAATATGGGATTAAACCGCCATCCTTATACGGCACCTACGACCCCACGTGTACAGCGCCATTTAAAAAAGAGAAATTACATTTGCTGTAATGAGATGCGAAAGTTGGAAGGGCAGGCCCACAGTCTAGGACGTTAACCATGGGGCATGCTCGGCTAAAACATCTTTCTATTTAATAATATCACCATTTTCCTACAGTGGTTACCGTTAGGAAGGTCTCCAAAACTTTGTTTTCTCTCTCTCTAAAAATCATGTTTAATAAAACTGTGAATGCATTTTCCTTGGTCATGTTATTAATGACTTACAATTCTCTTCTTATATTAAATCACTCTTTGAGTACCTCGTTTTTCACGCCCTCTGTTGCAGAATCATGTACATGTAAACTTATGTTAATGTCTACAGATGCCTCTTGTAATATAACATTAAGGTTGTTCTTTCTAATTGATATGTCATTCATAAAGTTTGCGCAAACACATATGTATGGTGTTCTTATACAACCGATGTTCCTGGAAAAATATCGTGAAGTGGTAGCAATTTACAGTAACCTTGACAAACAAATATTGTTAACCACATTAAAAACTACAGTTCACCATTTGACTCAATAGAAAACATAACCTTTGTTTTAAACTTTATCAGTTATTTTCATGACTTTTTGGGTGTTTTTATATCATACAGTTTCACAAACAGACATATAATATATATTCAAGCCGATTACTTTTACAGGTTCCATACCTTTACCGATATTTGATTTTAAAAAAACCTATACAATACACACAGCCATTTAAAACAAATCGTTGTTTGAAAGATCAGAGAATTTTGACATTTCCTAAGTCGTAATACACAAATCATCTCTTTCTTCTATTGCACCATTGCTGGAGAATTAGTCCAAGATATGTTGTGTTGCATTCGCATAAAAAAATTATAAAAAGCATCATGTGCTGATATTGAAATTTGCAGTTAATAAAAAAAAACATTTTCTGTAACTGACAGATCCGATCTGAATTTTCAAAGAGATCAACATTATCTCAAAAATGATATTTTAAGTTATCTTAATAACAAATTTAATATTTTTCATCTTGATTTTTAAGCAGTAAATCTGCACTTGGTACTTACCATTTCGAAATTCGTACAGATCCACCTTAATTCCCCTCTGACCAAAGAAACAGGCATTGAGGGATCCAACCTAGATTAGAAAAACCAAAGAGTGAACAACGGGATTATTAGAGCACTGTCTTTCGACAACAGCTTTTTCTAATAATAGTACATGAATAGCATTAAAATATTAGCAGACAGATAAAATAATATGAGGTTCTACAGCATATATCACAGATGCACGTTAGTAAGAATACACAATTATACTGAAGATACACGTTAGTATACATTCACATATATCCTAAAAATTAACTTGTTAAACATCAACATGGTTAATGAAATGTACGGTACTATACATTTACATATGCCCTAAAATGTGTTTGGTGAAAATGTAATTTAGTAGATATTTACATATGTCCTAAAAATTAACATTGTTAGACATCAACATGGTTGGTGAAATGTACTGTAGTAAACTTTTACATATGTCCTGAAAATACACATTGTTAATCATCAATGTATTTGGTGAAAATGTACTTTAGTAGACATTTACATATGTTCTGTAAGTGTACACTACATAGACGTGTGGTATTCTTAGGTGAAACTGAATTCCTCCCAAATACATGATAGAACATTTTAACAGCAGGAAATTTGGGAAGTAATCGACAACTTAACTAATTCCTCCAGCGTACTGAATAAAGAGACCAGACAAGTTTTCAAGAAAACCAAAACAACCTTTATTATACTAAAAACAAAATAAAAAGCAGTGGCATACTTGCGTAGATAGGATCACGTTCATTATTTACTAGATGGTGTTTAGTTCAATAGTTTCACACTCAAAATAGTCTTTACTCGAAGATCTACTAGAAAAACTGAACTAAGAAAGCTCGTTTGAATTCAACAGGGAAACCGTTCTTTGTCCAGCTCCCAGTAGCACAGCAGTAAGTATGAAGGATTACAACGCAAAAAATCAGGTTTCGATACCCGTTGTGGGCACGAAATAGATAGCCCATTATGTAGCTATTTGAATAACTACAAATAATTCTTTGTCCAGTTGACAGCGTCACCTCGTGACCCTTTTTCACTCATAGCATTTGCTGGTTGTAACATATAGGCATCATTCATTCGGCCAGCAAAGTATATTACAGCAGAAGACCGTTTCATCATGGATGCGTGTGTTATACAATACCTCGTCAGGCAGAATATATATTATCTACTATAGAGAACAAAGAAACAAAGCAAATATAACAAGATAACTTCAGTTGGTGTCCGGACCACGTGTTTATGCCAAAATTTTATAGAAACTAGATTAACGAAATGCAGGTAGAAAACTTACACTATGCTTGCATATCACACAACTACAGATTTGCCAAAAATATACCTTGATGGACATCTACAAAGATAGGTTTTGTGAGGATAAAACCCCTTTTTATATATATCTTCGTTAGCTTATTGTGACATTTCTGTTCTTATTTAGGCTATAAATTATATATATATATATATACACACACAGCGTGGTCACAAGTAAATAGACACCACCTTTTCAGAAAAAAATGAAATTTTTCAGTCATATTCATATGAATTGATATATTTGTAATTTAATTAATATCTAGTAGATCTTCCTTTCGCTTCGTGGAGTTCGTTGATCCTTTGGGTATCGTGAGAATCATCTCGTCAATTTTAGATTGTGGGATTTTCGCCCACTCTTGCTTCAAAACTTGGAGTAGATCGCTCTTCGAAATTGTTTTTTTGGTTGTTTCTTAACTTGCCAGTTGAGTATGGCCCAGAGGTTTTCGATGAGGTTCATGTCAGGAGATTGGCTCGGCCAGGGCAACTTTTGGATACCATTTTCTTCCTGCCACTTTTGGGTGTTTCTAGCAGTGTGACACGGTGGTCCATCTTCCTGGAACAACGTTGTGTTCTCGTCCACGAAACCCGAGGAATAAAGTGGCAAGAGTCCTTCCTTCAATATATCGACGTATTTCGCAAAATTTATGTTGCCAACGCACTCCACTAAGTTCGATATCCCACCAACCCAAACAGCTCCACATACCATCACGCTGAAACCACAATGCTTCACAGTTGGCTGCAATCTGTTG
>NW_013670654.1:0-1335 GCF_000517525.1 Limulus polyphemus | reverse complement strand
CAATTATATAGTGCTCTATGAACATAAATTAGTTAGCATAAATCAGTTAAATGACGAAAAATTAGGTGTCTATTTACTTGTGACCACTCAGTGTATATATATAAAAAGAGATTAAACGAGAAGCTCGGACCGTTACTCTAGTGAGGCTTAGATCATTGTATTAAACATAGTTTGATTTGATTATTAATTGAGCGAATTAATGCTGAAAGCTGCTATTGTATTTATTCCCATATTTTCTCACTTAACGCTTTATTCATTGATTCTTGGTTTTCATTTTTAGGGTAATATTATAACTAAAGAAAGTTTTGTTTTTGTTGTTAAGCACCAATCTACACTATGATTTTTAGCGTTATAAGTCTTCAGACTTACCGCTAAGTCACTAGGGAAAATTAAAGAAAGAAACCTTGGGTTGCAAAAACAAAACTCATTTTGAAACATGAGAAAAACTCGTGATTGTATAGAAGATTTTTATAGTTCGTATTACACTGTTCGAAATCAACGTGATACTCTGAAATCTGTTGGGATCTTGAATTTAGCTGAAACTTATCACAACTGTAAACTCAGTAAAATCTGCACTGATAGAGAACGTAAGAGAGACACAAACTTGCATTCTAATTACAGAAGCAGTTAGGGTTGGTTATTTGTCATGTTAAGTACACGCAACGTTATCAATAATTAAAATATATATATAACCTTCTACAAAGCATTAGCAAAATGAATTACGTGCTGTAGGAAAATGAAGTAGTTACTTTATGAAAAGTAACCAGTTACTACAGGTTACCAGTTTCAAGTATTTCAAGCAAATAAAGGAAATAAATTTGAAAACTCTTATAAAGGAAATTTTAGTAACATAGTAATCCTCACTGTGAATTTTAAGAAATATACTTCATACAAATAAGTTTAATTGTAAATGTACACATTTTGAAGGTTTACTGTCTTCTAAAAATATATATATTCGTAAAATATTATAGGTATAAAATTATTTTAGTGTGAGTGATTTTGTTAATTTTTAATTTTATTTTCATAAATTTACGTGACTTTCCATTCTGTTTTTAAGTTCACACATCTAAAACATATGAAAATTGTTAAGTTTTAGATATTTCATTTTTCACATCTTCAGCGGTGTAAATTCTCACCTTGTGAACAAGTGATGTGTTGTTGGAATCACATTCCAATCACGTCTTTTGCTCTGTATAAGTCCTATATTGGGAATGAGTTATATTACAATCATAGACTGGGAATGAGTTATATTACAATCAGAGGCGAGTTATATTACAATCATAGGCTGGGAATGAGTTATATTACAATCATAGACTGGGAATGAGTTATATTACA
>NW_013670653.1:78116-79437 GCF_000517525.1 Limulus polyphemus | reverse complement strand
AATATCTGCACTAATAACTAGTGTAAAGCCTTAGCTGGTAGAACTTGTACTCTATGAAATATCTGCATGATCTTTATTAAGTAAAATGGAAATTTTATGAGTTACTAATGAACTACTTATTAACTTGCCTATTGTACACACACACACGCACACACATATATATTTAAAAAATATATTGGAAATAAAAAGTTTTTAGAAGATTTTAATAATAATTTATTAGATAGGTATATCTTAAATATGGAATGTCCTCTGCAGCTTATGGTAACAAACTGGAACCACAGCTACTAGTTTTCCTAAGCATGCTCACCTAAGGTAGCAACTTGTACCAAATACCATAGTAAAAGACATTACAGTCATTGAATGCAATTTTTTCTATCAAATGAATACGTTTTCGTGACTGTTAGATTAAAAACAACAACAACATAACATGTAAAATTGAATTGAATTTAATAAAGCTCAACAAAAACAAAATATGGCGAAGAAAAACCTTCTGTAGTTTAGTTAATATACCAAGATAAGATCCGGAAATACCAGAAAATTACCAGGCTTTACTTTAAGAGAAAAATTACTAATTCAAAGCAAATTGGTTCGGGTTCTCGACTCGCAACCAGCAGGTCACGGGATCGAAAGCCGTGTCCGAACATGCTCATCCTTTCAGTCGTGAGGCGCTATAATGTGATGGTCAGTCCTACTATTCGTTGGTAAAGAGTAGCCCAATAGTTGTTGGTAGATGGTGTTGAGTACCGTATTTTTCGGAATATAAGACGCACCCTTATTTTGAAGACAAAGTTTTTGGGGAAAAAAAGCTACAGTCGTATTTGAAAGATTTTTATTGAACAAAAATTCAATTTGATACTTTAAAGATTAGTATATATATTGTTCTAAACATAAAATAGCCCAAAACATCAAAATAAGAAAATACCGTAAATCAAATAAAGGTTTCCTATTATTTAGTTTGGTTTAAAACCTACAAAATCTTCATTGCTTTCACTGTAATTTATTTTTTTATTATTTAGGGAGCATTATAAATAGTTATGTTTTTAAAAGAAAAAAAACTATTATTGTTATAAATAACACATTCAATTGAACTAAACAATGCATGCCTATTTAAATATATTTACACATGGCTTGCGTATGTTGTATATATACATATATATTATTCATACATTCGGTGTACAGAACGCAAGCAGATTTTGACATTAAATTTTGGGGTAAAAAAGTGCGTCTTATACACCGAAAAGGCCAGGCATGGCCAGGTGGTTAAGGCACTCGATTCGCAATCTGAGGGTCGCGGGTTCGAATCCCTGTCACACCAAACATG